>NW_011354044.1:6096-31187 GCF_000735185.1 Notothenia coriiceps | reverse complement strand
CACACACACACACACACACACACACACACACACACACACACACACACACACACACACACACACACACACACAGACAGTGCTGCCCCTCACAAACACACACGCTTCAAATGAAGTCACATAAATGCTTGAGCTACGTTTTTATTATAATTACTGTGAAATCTGCCTATTATGTTTTCGTCATTGTTACAACAACAACAGCAGTCTCCAGTGTAAAAATCTGACTTTTTGTCGATAACTGATTTCTACAACTCTTCACCCTCATTTCTACAAATAGTATTAGTAAATATGATAAGAAAATACAAGGATGAGAGCTTCACAACAACATTTGAAAACACTGTCTTTATATGTTACTTTAAAGCCTGATGTGGTAATTGAATGAAGGTCTCTGTTAAGTGCATAGCAAGGAATAAAAAGCCCTCAATCGATCAAGTTTTCTGAGAAACACTCACGGGTGCAATTTAATTTCAAAGTCTAACAATGCTGTACAGAATTTTTTTTAATTTGTTTTGTTTTCTTCTACCTTACCGGCGTATAGCAGTACACAACTTATTATTAGCTGATTGAAAAAATGTCATGATGCACTGTAAAAATAATAATTAATAAATTGCTCTATATTTTTATTTTAGAACACGCATCAAGAGTGACTTTCAGTCTTATTTGGATCATAGCAACAGTTTCACAGAAACAGACACTCAGAGCTTCTTATTTCTCATGTGTTGTTTTCCCTCAGAATTACACAACATATCTTGTGAAATATCTGCACCAAAGGTCCATGTCTGGAATTTAAAGTGGGCCTATTATTTTAATTTACTTTATTTACACATCCGCTCTCTGGTCTCTACCAACTCCTCAGGGAGCCTAGGAACCCTTTTATGCTCATTTAGTTTTTCTTAGGTTCAAATAATAATTTCATTGTATGCCTCTACTGTGACATGTTGACGTGCTTTATTGTTCAAAAAGTGTTTTATTTGTATCATACTGCCTGTGCTGCAGCACCTCTTTTCACCCTCTGTCTGAAACCAGAGCCCAGTCTGCTCTGATTGGTTATCTCACCCACGCTGATTAGTCAATGGCTTATAACATGTCCCACCCCTTAGCCTGTTAAGCCCCAAGCCTGTTTTTCAGGTCTCAGGCTCGAAAATGACATTCCCAGAACAAATGGAGTCGTGGTGGAGTCACGCATTCTGGTGAGACCAGGTTGGGTAAGACGTATTTGCCATTTTGGCCCCGTAAAGTGAAGTTGTGTGTTGTCTTTGCTTGCCTTCGCTGCCCTTTTGGTCGCACAGTGATGATACTTATACAGTATCACTGGAATCTGTGGAATCTCAGCTTTCATATGATATATTGTTTGTGCAGATCCGATGAAGTATACAATATTTCTACCGTGAGTTATGTGCTAAGTGCGTTAGCACTCTTTCGCTTAGTGCTAATTCAGACGCTTGGCGTTAGAGTTGTGTTTTATTTCGGTAAAAATGGTTCATATCGTCAGTTAGCTGAGTTTCTTCCCTGAAAAAAAGCCTGTAGGGGCTATGGGGCTTAACCTTAGCCTACCACGTACAATGTGGAGAACTAGCCAATAAATGTCATTGTGTCGCGGAACAATAAATGGACTACATTCAAGGTGTTACAGGCAGGGGGATGGGAAGGGGGGTAGTGGGAGTTTTTAGCCATTGCAGACCATTTACATGCATAAAAACCTATAAAACACACATGAAAAAGCATTAAAGGCACCTTTAAGCTTTGTTTGCCATGACATGCAATAATATAAAGATCTCTGCAAGAAGCTATACACAGAGTGAACTAATCTAAAAATGAAAATATCTAAGAATTAACAATAACATGACCCATGACAATAAACACCACCTCTCTCCTACTTTAATTCAGAATTGCTGTTTCGTCTGTTATGGCTGTAAGAGCTAGAGAATATTTCCGATTTTTATACTTGCAACATAAAAAAGCTCCTTCCCTCATTACTAAAGGACATGTTAACGTGAGTGCTTTCTCCGGAGAGATGCAGGAATCGCTTGAGAACTCATCCAGAAAAGCCCAGTTGATTGGATTGGGTGAAGTCTCCTGGAACAAATCCTCAGTGTCACATTTATGTAACGCGCTGCTCTGCTCCTCTTTTTCTCATCTCTAATTTGCTTTGTCTTCATGATATCTGTGTTACAGACATTTGGGTAACACAGACTTCAGTGATACTAATTACAGTATGACATTAGAACAAAGCAAGTTTTGTAAGTACAATAGCTTTTGCATGACAAAGACAAAGAAAAAAGGCAAATGTATACTCATAAACTGAATTCCCATTTGTCTCGAGCTGCTAAAATAGACAGATGGCTTGCTCAAATAAATCTGTAAAGTTAAAAGAAAACAGAAACACAATTGAATAGTTTCCAATCTGATAAAACAACACCACAAACTAAAGCTTTGGAAATAACTGTAGGGCGGATTCAACAACTCTATTCATAGATATGTAAAGACTCTAGTAATACCAATCCTCGAGAATTAGTAATGCTAAAACTCACTCATCTGTGAGATGTCTGGTAAACTTTTCAAACCTATGAATGCTCGTGAATCCCAGACTTCTCCCACTCCCCAACCACTCTCTATGCTACTCCCGGTTGCCGTTACTGATACAGTTCCTCACGTCTCAGGACAAGTTGGGGCACTGTTACTTTGACAAACAAACAGGGAAGAGTGCTATGGTGAGAAGCATACACACATTCACACATCCTGAGCTTAGGCTGTTGAATTAAACATAACAATAACAAGACTCTTTAAAATTCTCTTATATTATTTGTAAACATTGCAATTATCTTGTATATGAGCATTTTTGCAGCCGACTGTTTCACTGATTCATGTTAGCCATTTCTGATCTGCCACTTATGATGCCACTACGATCAGCGGTGTTCTATGATTCGGCATAGGACTAGCATACAATTGAGACACCCATTTTACATTTTTGTTTTCCTATCAAGATGTGGCTTTGTTATGCTAGTATCAGCTAATGTAGCCTCGAGCTGCTAGCCTGAAGCAGGGATGAGGAGTGAGCTACAGGTCTAGTGAACTCATTTCTTTCTTACACACACTCAAGTCACGTGACGTCTCCTAAGGCAATTCATCAGACTCTTACAGCGCTCTCTGAGGCCACAAAAAGCTTTATTCAGTTTTTGCACATTTGCCAACACAAGAAGACATACTTTCCTTTTAAAATGGTCAAACTTTTCTTTTAAGGTTAGATCAGGTTAAGGCAACAGTGAGGGCATCAAGATTCCTCTTAGTAATATGAATACAATCATGTACGATTTCAGTGTTAACACTTTGAGACAGCCACAAGGTGGCCATGAACAGCCACCGATATGAGAACCTCAAAATATGGATTTTAAGGGGCCCTATTGTGCTTTTTGGGGTTCTCCCTTTCCTGTAGTGTGTTATATAGGTTTTGTGCATATACATGGTCTGCAAAGGCTAAAATCCCAAAGTTTCTTTCCCAAAACTCCCCACCCTGCCTGATTCGCCTCCATTGGACTCCTTTGTTTACTTCCTTAACATAGTGACATCACTCTGTAACACTTGCGCTTCTATTGGCTAGCACAAAATAAAACCCTTGTTCAACATTAAAGCATTTACACATTTCACAGTAGAGACACAAATTAGGTTCCCAATAACTAATATATCTGCTGGCTGCTTTGGCATAGTCGTAATCACCCCCCCTCCCCTCCCCAAAAAAATACAGGATTTTGAAGACCAATTGTATGTATGATATAGAACACCTTTCTGCTTTTTTGTCAACCTCCTGTCGTCTCTCGGCTAGGTAACAAGCTCCCTGGTTATCACACAAGGTGGCATAGCGATGAGCGAAGCTAAGCCCTGCAATGCTGTATGGGATTTATCAGCACACCTGCAACATGTCTGTGACCAATTACACTGCCAGGCTCCAGTCACAGAGTTTGTGTACAGGCTTTAAAGAGCTCTCTGTCACACACGGTAGTGACCAGGAACATATTAAAGATACCTGAAATGATTTCCCAACTGCTGTTATACATTGGAGATATCGGAGGGGGGAAAAGCATCAATTGTGACGAGTGTTTAGCGGATGCATAAACAATTCCATCTCATTACATTCTCCAATAAGTTAGACGAGGCAATTTCCTTTGAACACTTGACCCCTCAGACAGGCATATTAAATGCATCTGTTATGCTCTCTGTGTGTGTGTGTGTGTGTGTGTGTGTGTGTGTGTGTGTGTGTGTGTGTGTGTGTGTGCACACCTTTAATGCATCATACTGTAAATGTGTTTCTGCTTCTACTAAAACCTTAGCAGTCAGAATCGATGCAGCTGGTCTCTGGATGCGGCAAACAGGGACAGGCGGTGGAAGCTGCAGCCCCAGATGGGCATTATGCTCATTTTTTCTCATCAGCCCTCTGCCATATTTTAATACCATGTTAAGCTCATTGGGATGCATAGAAGACAAAAGGGGAACAGAGATGAAATTGACTGATTTGCTGCCTTGCACAAATGGAAACAAATTCCATGTGACACACCTCAGCAGAGGAAGATGGGCCGTTTCCTCACAGTGGCCAAGACCAATAAGCATCATCCCCCCTGCTATACATCATGCCCAATCCCTATAGAAAATCCCTTTTCCTTTTTCTAATCACTTACTGTGGGGAGACCAGCTCTGGTCTGCAGACTTTGGCTGAAGTATATTGTCGCTGTGACTCAAGTTTTGCAAACAGATTCATATTATTTGGAAGTCGTCCTCTTTTCTGGCAATTAATATAATATGACAAGCCAAATCGTGAATAGGATATAACATTTGTTGGCCCGGAGGGAGGAAGCTCAGGAGCAGAATATCCAGTTTATTTTTCACGTCAGTGCAGCAAGGATTCATCTTGGTGAAATTAAAATTACTCCAGAGGTTCACACAAAATAATTTTGCCTGTGGAAGAAAACACAATGAGGCTCACAATGCTGAAGAATTTTGGAAAATATCTGCTTTTCATCCACCACAGACAGTAATGGATTTGATTATCTCCTCTGGTCACTGACAATTACCAATCGCTTAGAGGTAATCATGTCAGTCTGTCAATCATTTCAGTTTTTCTTATTTTCCCCTACCAATATATGGAGAGCATGTGTATCAACATGTAGTCCAAATTGTGTTGCAATTAGCTCATGATGTGTATTTGTTTTGATTGGAAGAATTAGCCTTTATCTTTGATTTATATTTGTCTTGTATGGTGGCCAACCAGGGCAAATGCATCACAGCGGCCAAAAACACTTACATTAGGAGAAATGCACTGAAGTTTCAAAAACAGTGCAAAGATAAAAACAAATATATGCCAAAACACATGCAAATGAATATACTTCCCCAACTTGACAACGCATGTGCAGCATTTAGAAACATTCACCAACCTGTCAAAAGAGGCGCAGCGTTTTCTTAAAGCGCTTCATTAACATATGCTGCAGATCCAAATGACTGCAAATTAAAAAAAGTCGCATCAGGCCCAAAACACAACGGGATCGAGGACAGTTCAAAGTGATGCATACAGCTGGGACCGTGTTGACGTTCGGGGATTACAACATTTGCCCATTCACTGTCCCTGGAAACTGAGTATGTTTTATTGGCTTATTTTAAGAATACAATTGCATGATACCTTATGATAGCAGATCTGCTGTAAGCTAGCTAGCTGACGTAGCTAACGGAGACATTTCATTCCAGCATACCAGCTGCTGCCATCAGGTCGCAGACTAAAGGTCCCAATGGACAGGAAGAACTATAAGAAATAATGTATTATATCGGCTGGGACCATCCTGACAGCCTGTTTAAATAAGTCTCCCCTCCAACACACATGCATTATTATCATTTTACTGACAGAAGACATCCTCAAATAAAGGTTGCTGTTGTTCTTTGACTTCTATCTTCATTTGTATGGCCTGGAGGACAACATAAGTAAACATCGGCTCATCTTACCCCACTCTCCCATATTGACACTTTGAATTATGTCAATATAATAATATATAGTCGTTTTTAACCAATTAAAACCATTACATCATAATCAATACCAATACTAATGCTTTTGTTATTAACAGCAGCTAATGTGTCATGTGTAGCATTTCATGAGATGATTGCATTATTAATAGGCTACTTCTTACTATAATTATCTCTGAATGATTTTCCAAATATAAAGCAATTATTTTTCTCCTATTTGCTGTTAATTACTTAATCACATGCTTGTTAAAACACAAGACAGCTTTTTATGGCAAATAACAAATGCTAATTGTGTGGCTTCTCTGCACGCAAAGGCAGCAGAGAAGCAAAGTAAATAAATGAGTATTCATGTGCCCTGAATGTGATTTAATACAAGACACCATTTTTGTTTATTTGGTATTGATCCTACTGACAAATATGAAGAATACTTATTTTTGCAGAATAAAACTTGATCAAGTCTTTACTTGATTTGAAAAATGTTTTTGTTTTACAGCATAACAGTGATTTACAACACACATCTTACAATTTTTCCTAGTCGCTGAAGATGTTTGAAAGAAAATAATGAATTCATGTTTTATCAAAAGACCTTTTTTCATCATTATTTGCTCGAACACTTGCTAGCTCTAAAAAAGATAAAAGTCCTTCACTTTTTTTTAAAGGATTCAAAGTGCTACACATAATGAATGTCTGATTTGTTCTCCATACAAACATAATTGTTTGTTTCTCAAAGATTGGACAAGTGCTTTGTGAAATGGGGAACTGTTTCAAATCATGAAAGAGCTTTTTAAAAGAACAACAGCTCAGCTTTTTATCATATGAACACATTTACTGTTGCTTGGTGTTATTATTCTCTGTTAAGTCAAATTTACTTTATATCATTACATTATTATGTTCTGCTTGGGTAGTGTAAAGTCTGAATGCTCTATGCTATTTCTCAAAAAAACACATTGCATGTCTTCTTCACCTATTATAGCTTGTATTTTGTGTAACATATCTTTGTTTTTTATGTAGAATGTATTTGCTTGACAGCTGCTCCTTGTATGTGAATTCATTCTCTTCCTGTCCACTGTTGTTACCTTCTAAGTTGTCCTGCCATTCTTTTCCATCTTATGAACTACCCCTCCTTAAGATTGTCAATCACTGCCACAGCCCCAGACAAGAGTGCAGAAATGACTCTCTCACAAGGTTCTGATCATACCCTGCGCCACTGGGATTTTCTCAGACATGGGCGGGGAGGAAAAGACTGAAAAAGCCTGAGAAACTAATTTACACGAGATCAAAAGCATGAAAGAGCACTTCTGTGGAGAGATGATAAGCCTTCAAGGCCACTGCCAGAGCCCCAGGACAGTGCTCTGGTCTCAGCCATGTGGACACTTTCTATGACCACCTCTGTCCATCATTGTCCGAGAGACAAGCCACGGGGAGGCTTTAACAGGAATGCCAGAGCAGGCTGATAAATGGAGTGCAACGGTGAGGAGGCAGATAAACAAAAACCCAGTTAGAGATAAGGGAGAGGGAAGGGGTGCCAGAAAGTAATTTTCATACTTCAAAAGGTTAAAGCTATGTGTGTGTGTCATTGTGTGTGTGAGAGTGTGAAAGTGGGACAACAAACTCGATTATTCATGATCACAGTAATACTTTGTCACCTCTATTATCAGTATGACTGTGACCTTTAACCCACCTTATTCTTTGCTGCCTGTGATGTTGGAGACATTTTAAGCTAATTTACTCTTTAAACTCATTGTACTGCAGGTCATTCTGAATAACAGTGGGAGCTAAAAGCTCTGGATGTTTATGTTAATTCAAACAAGTATTTCATTATCATCTGGGATGAAGCAGTTCTTTTTATTTTATTTTATTGCTAATAGGAAACAGCACTTTATTGTAACAGCTTAAGTATGAGTGTTACATTTTTATAATAGTATTTTCTGTCATTTTATATTACCTGTAATGCCAAATGTGCTGCTGTAGTGGTTTATTTGTACAATCGACACGATTAAAATGTCATGCTGAATCGTGAAGTTTCATCTCGTGGGTGTTTTTGAAGAAATTGTTTTTCATATTTTTCCACCGTAGCAATTCCAAAATTGTAAGTGATTGGCAAGCTTTCATGTACTGCGGCAACAGTGTATTTAGGAAGTTCATGGAATAATAGCAGATTTTCTTCAGTTCCGTCCATTTTTCTGCACCGGCTGCTAGCGTTTGGACCTGAAAAAGAAACGGAGAGGACTGTGAAGGAAAAACACTTCCGACCGCACTCAGATGAAACTGTCACCTTAACTCTTCCTGTGTCCCTCATCTGTTCTTCCTCTGCACTCTGAAGTCCAATCACTCCAATCTCAGCCACCTTGTGTAAACTCTGCGGGAGCTATGAGCTGACAATTCTGCAAAAACCCATTATCAAAGTTTAACTTGACTTGAAGGTGACATTACAAAAATAAAGTTTTTTATCCAGATATGCAAAAATGTGAAAATTGCATACCTAATAACCAGCTGTATTCAGATTATTCTCCTCATAAGAGGCTATTTTGGGTTTCATTTTTTTATTCAGCTTCTTATTAACCGTATAAGGTGATATTGCTTTGAGGTGAGGATGGTACATGAGCAGCTACTTCCTGGAGGTAAGCCTAACTTCTAACTGCAAAGTTTACTTTTCACAGACGAGATAGAAAATAAAGATCTTGGATAAGAAATGCTGATCTGTCTGATAGTACCTCTAATAAAAGCTACCATCAAGTGCCGGTCTTTATGTTTGACAAGAGAAGCTCATCAGAAGAAGAAAGGTTAGATATAGAGATGCTGAGTAGCTGAAATGCAGATTGTTTGAATTAATTGTTGGACATTTTAGGGAAAAAAGTAATATTTGTTTACCACTTTGAACCTCCCTTGTATTGCTACAGTACAGCCAGCAGACCCAGGATTAGCTTAGTTTAACATAAATACTGATAAACAGGGGAAAATCTAGTCATAACTAACGGGATAAAGTTATAATCCGTCAGTTTAAGAAGTGCTGTAGCTGGATTTTGGCAAATTGCGATAGAGCCAAGCAATTTGTTCCTCCCAGTTTTCCCTAAGCTAAGATACAAGCTGAACAATGGATACGAAAAAGATTGTTACATTGATAAGGATCATAGACACAAGAATTGGCCTCCACTTTTTGCATTTCTGCCATCATAATCTTGTTTTTTGGAACTGTAAGTGTCAAAAGAGGGTGGAGCTTAGTGCACATGAATGCTGAACAAGATATTTTTTGTCACGCAAGGTGTTAGAATGAACTTTGTGAAGGTTTAAAGGTCTCATATTATACTATTTTTAGGCATGTATTATAGGTCTCAGACAAAATGTTTTGCTCAAAATACCAAACAGATCACCCATTCTAGCCATGCCTCATACCCATCTATTTCAGCCCTGTTAGAGAAGGGCTGATTCTGGGTCCGTAGCTTTAAAAACAAAAGTGCATTTTGCATAATAGGGGACCTTTAAAGAAAGTCAAAAAGACAATAAGTACATAAATCAGACAACACTGACACACGTTACCCTCTATTTTAACATAATAGAACCAATATACAACTTCACGTCATGCTGCATTAAGGATGACTAAAAACTGGTGGGACCATTAGTCTGGAACTGAAGTAATCAATCAAATGAGAAGTACGTTTCTTAGACTTCTGTACAATTGGCTTCCATTTGATAAAAGTGGCTGGATATTCGAAATAATGCAGGTGTTACGGTGGGTGAAGCAAGCAGGACCCAAATGCAGATTACACTGATATTGCCTTTATTTCAAGGATAAAATAATAACTTAACCATAACTTGGACAAAACAGAACACTCACCGGTGAACTCAGTCAAAAACAAAAGACAAAACAACACTGAACACAGGAAGAGACAAGAATAAATACTGGGAGGGGTAATCACAAGACGAGAAACAGCCGGGCAGGGGAGGAGAAACACAAGGGCAACAGGTGAACACAATCAGACAACTAGACACACCAGGGAAACTAACGACAGGAGGAAAAACACAGGGAAAAGGACCTGACAATATACCAAGAGGAAAACATGACAGGGAGAACAGCAAAACACCCAAAACAAGACACAAAACGTGACATAACACAATAATCGTAACAGCAGGTTTAAGGCACTTTTCTAATTTGTAAATCACACAAACGTGTGAAGAGATGCTGTACAAACTGCTCTACAAACACTTAACACTGAATAGTATAAGCTAGAAAATGTAACAGATTTTTATGTTGTGAAATAACGAAAAGGACTTTATCTATACAGTATGTGTCTTTAAAGTAATGACTCACCAACAGTGGAACAACATTGACATGGCGATTTTTGTGAGCTGCATATCTCTAAGGAAGTATTTTCATGCAGATCATCCATTGGTCCATCCCTCCTGTATAGAAGAAACCAGACCATCTTGAATTAAATGCTGTTAAAGTAGCAAAGGCTCTGGTTAATAGATGAGGGGTCAGCCAGCCCAACCTGCGCTGGTCCAGGGTCAGTCCAGGGGGGTATACTACGAAGCTGGTTCAACCTAACCTGGATATGTTTGAGTTAGCCGGTTGGCCTAATCCAAAACATACGCGCTCTCGCTAAACGGTACTACGACGCTGGCTATCAAGTGGATCGCTCAAGCCAGCCGTGTCCTATGCGCGTTCACATGAAAGGGGTGGTATTTGGAGCATTCGACCAATCACAAACATGGAGAAGCGTACTGACAGCGCAGCATCATACTTCCTGAATGAAAAGTCAACTATATAATTAGACACATATGAAGACGTTAAACTTTAAACATCCATGACTTAAACACTTTATCCAGGATAAAAGCCACATAGCTGCACCTGCAAGGTGAATACAGATGGTAGTGTTTGAATGCGTACATTAACAGGGATATCACTGCCCCGTCTAAGACACGAGTTGATCTGACTTTAATTACATTTGTCTCGAGTGTTTCGTCAACTTAATGTGTTGCTTAAAATAATACTTCTGCATACAGTATGTGACACTGTGAGTGTTGCACGGCCAGATACGGCTCAGCTGACTCAGATAAGGAAATATGATACATTATTATGTGATATGCCGCGGACTGTACTTAATGTTACTCTGATCCGGTTACTTATGTTGTGGCAGATATTTAANNNNTCGGTTCACGAAATTTTGACGTATTGTGTAGATCCGGTCAATCCGGATGTTGTTTTATCACCTTTATTTCTGACTTGTGTCGGTCCGCGAAGTTGTTGTTGTTTACGTGGATATAGTCAAACCATTGGATTGCACACACACTAGCTGCATTAGTTTGCCACCGCTGTTCGTGCCGCGCGCTGGTAGTGCGCGACCCGAGTGTCGGTTGTACAGACGGCGAACCTCTATAAAGTTATAGTCTCTTTCTCCGCGTCTAACGTTAAACATTTTGCCACAAGTCGGACTGTAAGAGAGCTCCCCCACATTGACGCGTTTCTGAAAGTGGTGAAGCCCTCATGAGGTGGAGAACTTTAGTTTTGTGGGCCTGTTTATAGCGTCTAATACTAGTTGCATTTGGGAGAAGAGACTGTAAGTCTATAAAAAATGCCACGATTTTTGGAAAGCCGCGCTTCGGCTTTTCACGGAAAATTGGGTAAAGCCGGCTATTAAAAGCCACCGGGCTTATAGCCACGTAGCGGATTTTCTTATCACTATCAATCATTGGCGATTAGATCTATTTGGACGGGTGAGACTAGAATTTCGCACTAACCTTCGAACTAACCAAATGTAACAAGAGTATTGATAAGTAACTTTAGGACAACGTCTCGTAAAGCCCGACAGACCAGTATAAATAAAATCTTAAAATGTCCTTACCTACCTCCTTCGTAGAGTTTTAAGTCTTAAATAAAACTAGTTGACTTGCACGGAGTATCAAGTGTAGTCTTGAGGACGGAACGGTCCCCCCAGAAGTTCAGTTAGAGCAAGCAGTACAGACCTCAAGGACCAAATCGGACCGAGGTATCTACCATTGGTGATCTGGTATATATGGTGAACCTAGTTTATATACTAGTTGCTGGTAGCAACATGTTCTAATAAATGTTTCACATGTTATACTAGGTCGGTATATAACTTACTTGATGTAGTTACTACCATATAAAGGATGTAAGGGGTAGCCAACTTACCCACAGCACCAATACCACAAATAGCATGTGAGTCCTAATCACATACCCCATTTATACTATAAGAAATGCAATTTGATATGAACCCCGGGGACGTTTCCAATACCCTTACGATATAATGCATCACAACCGGGACACAAGGTCAAACTTGGCTGTCCTCTTAATCAAGACCTGGCAATTCATTTTACGAACGATGAACGTATGAACCGATCTGCAATCCGGATCAATGGCAATCCTAGCCTGGAGACGCGAGGGACTATATTCACGACATCTGTCTTTATTTCCGGAGCCCTGGCACCACTTGAACCAGGTCTCTCAGGAGACGAGAAAGAATAAAAATATTTTCGACCTTCGAGTAGATAGAACCTTAATTTTTCTACGGGCGGTCGACAAAATTAACATGGATTGACCACAAAAAAATACCACTTCAGTAGTAGTTGCGTAGGAGGCAACAGGTACGTGACGGTTGGGGTTGGGACTTTGTCTTGTTCGGACCTTTCCAACTCGTCGAATATATAGTAATGTCAACCATTCCATGGGAGTGGACTACATATATATGTGGGTGTTCGGGCCTACAGTGGAACACACTAATAAACAACCACATAATGAAAACAACCTTTTACACACCTACTCCAGTTGTAACTGAATAATAGTACCTAGATATATAATATATCCGATGAATGACTTAATTTTTAGGTGTTTTTAGAATAAGTAAACATAACGGGCGGATCTATGCATAATCAGGGCACAGATTGGACCACACCCACTTACAAATATAGGGCCCACAACAAACTTCAAACCAATTTGCAGGGGCTTAACGAAACCTAATGACATCTCCATATCGATTCAGACCTATTCACAATGCTACCTTCACATGAATATACGTCAATATTAAGAATATGCTATTCATATGACCTAGGGAAACTTCAGGCCATATTGGGTTTCTGACATAAGTGTATTACTTGTTTCCGGAAGGTACTGTTAGTTGGGGGCAAAAACAACATCGACGACCAACAATGATGAGGTTGCAGAACCAAATGGGTTCGAAACAATGGTATAATCGTCATTGGGAGTTTGAAAATAGGAAGGGGGGGTAGGTTCTTATCAAAACAGACAACAACCAACTCCGGGTTTCGGGATATGTCTGGATCGACATCTCCTACTGGCGTCCATCCACGCAGGGTGGGACGGCGTGGGGGTTGGTTTACCAAGCGTGAATTTGTCGGGGGGGTGCCGGGGATCATTACGGTTATAATATTTCTCAAAAAACCTAGGGGGGGTTCGGAACTGGGTTATCCTTAGGAAAAAACGGGTTTTTTTCCCACCCAATTACCCCGGGGTTTGTCTTTTTCCGGTGTTTACAGTAGACCCTTATTAGAAATCGTCAAAAGGGGTGGGGACTAACCTTACCTTAAATCGGGTTATTTGGGTTTCCCCCTTGGGTATTAATTTGGAGGGATCATAGGGGGATAATGACTAACGGGGAATATCATGAGAAAAGAGTTCGTGCAAAAATGGGGCAGTTGCTTGTCTTTGTCTCTCCCCATTTTTACGACCTGTATTGCAGGGTAATTAAGGGGAGTCGGGGGATTCAATATGCTTACCACTTTAGTCTAAAACAAAAGGGCTGTAGAGAAATTTATAGTCTGTAAAATCGCTTCCTCCTTTCCGGGGGGTCCCCATAGAAGACGGCCAGAAAGTTGAGTGAGGGGGGGGTATGTTCTGCCCGGGGAAGGAAGGCCTTTAACTCTTTTGGTTCGCGGGGGGGCACCCAAGTCTCCTCGGGGGGACGTCTCTTGAGGGGTCCTTCCTTTGTAGGGCACAACTACCCGGACAGACTACCAAAAAACCTTCTCCTCGACTCCCCAGAAAAGGACGCTCTCCTTGGCGTCGGACTACCTCCTCGGGTAACGAACCCGTAGTCAGCTTTGGTTGAACGTGTCCGGGAAATCAAAGACCAGGAAAAATAAACGTGATTACGACAAAATGAATTATGTAATTTATCCAAAATGTGGAGACAGGTATACACGAAAAAAAATAAATTAGAAAACTAAATTGCAAAACCAAAGTGTAAAGTTATTTAACAATAACGTTGAGGATTTGATGATTTTTATTTTTACACAAAGCATTTTGACACTTTCATGGGTTAAAAAAACACACTTTTGCCGCTAACTGATTAGAGACCAGGGCGGTTGTTGTGTATGTTCTAACCCGGCAGGTGAATGAACAGAACACTTTTTTACTAAAGAACCTGAATGGGAGTGATGTGGTTTGTTACTTTTTGTGCAAGGTTCTTTTTAACAGTGAACGTTTTTCGACGGACGGAACGGGCGGGAAGGAAACTAAGAAGACAGACGTGACCGGGGGAAACTAGAAAAAATTACAAAGAATTACAGTGGTTACAAACCACGTCTTCGTTACTCATTCTGGACATCTTGTCTTAACCGGAACGAATTGACATTCCGCAATCACAAATCGTAAGGAGGAGGGGCCTTAATTTGTTTGCCACATACAAATCTCTAAGTGTTTGGCCACACCCGTATGAGAATGTTTGCAAGGCTTAAGTACTGATGATGAGAATGAAAAATTTAAACCCAAAAAATGAACCCCTAACGAAAATTCCGATATTTTTCTGTTCCGGATTCTGACATTACGATTGATTGGCACGAACGATGATCTGATTCGCCTATGCGAATTGAATCTAAAGGTCGTTGAGGTCCCCCATAGTGATGCTTTCGTCCTTTAAAAGCCGAATCGGCGTTGTGAGTCCCTTGGAAACCCCAAAGGCAGGTGCTCGAACCAAAGAAGAAAAAATCGTCCGGATCTAGAGGTACCATTTTGGAATACGAACAAACGCCACAAAAAATCTTTAAATTTAGTTACCAAAACTTGCCGTATTAAAATCAAAATTGGTTCGCCGTTTGAGACCCCTTCGGCCCTTGCGATTATGCCTTCAACGGAGTTGACGTCAAAAGTAGATCACGGGTCATCCTCGTCAGACTCTTCCCTCGTTAAAGTATCTTGGGTTAATTCGTAGGTACCCGTCTTTCCGGTTTTAACCCTGGAAAAAAAAAAAACCATGTGAGTCTCAACCGTTTCAAGAGGACATTCGTAAAAAACTTTCCATGAACAAGGTATCTAACTAAACCATTACTTATTGGGTAAGGATTCACCATGAAAAACTGTAAATAGTGCGAGTATTTTTCAATAGTTTGGGGGACGTTTTTTATCGGAATTTGCGGCCCCGTATAAAACAAAAACAACGAGTAAAAGGTCTTGAAGATTTGAGTTATACAGAATAGCTTCCCCCGTAAGCAAAAAAACCATGGAAAATTCACCAAATGTTTAGGATCGAAAGTTAAAATCTGGATCAAAACCCGGATAGAATTTTTATAAATGCACTTTGTTGTTGTTATCCTACAGAGAAAAGAAAATGCACTTGACTTGGAATTAATGTACTGTATGCATTCAAAAGTGCTGAATAAATGTTTGATGGACCCATAATAGTGATTATTATTTAAGTTAAGTTTTGCCATAATCATGTCTTTTTCCATAATCAGCTAGCTGAACAACATTGGTAAAAAATGTATACATTATATATATATATATATTTCTATTAATCATTTTCGGCCTTTCGGCATTCGGTTTTCGGCCAACTGTTTCCTATTTTCGGTATCGGTTTCGGCCAAGAATTTCCCATTCGGTGCACCCCTACTATTCTTGTTATGCTGCATGAAGTTCATGCACAAGGAAACCAAATAAGTTAAAATGTAAAGTATGATGAACGGTTTCAATAGATCATTTGGAACACAATTTTACTGTTGACCTTTATTTTCTGCAAAGCTTTGAATACAGGAGAATGTTGCAACCTGTATTTGGTTCAAGGTTGATCCAAACCAATGTTGGTTTACTCTTCTTGACAAAGCTACCCTAAGAAATACAGTGCTTTTCAGAGACCATTTGCAAAAACTAGATTTGTGATCTAAATGTTCAAAGCTAGAAAAGTGAAAAAGCCGATCCTCTGAGCCAGCAAACTTCAGACTGAGTTTAAAGTGCATTGTTCTAATCTGTCCAAATGAGCCAGATGAGAAAAAGGTTTCAGAGTTTGAACAAACCAAGCAGGGGCGAACTAAATCTCACTGAAACAGTAAACCAAACACCATTTGATACAGGCCGTTTTCTCATTTGTTAGCTGTCAGCATTCCCACACGTCTGTATTACAACATGACAAACTAATCAAGTACCATGGGAACAGAGGAGCCTGGGAGCCATCTGCGGCCGTATGGAGGAGGGACGGAGCAAAGCTATTCTATTCTCTACGCCTCGTTCTATTTCTAATAAGTCATCAAGTACCGTCCTGCCGGCCTCCTGAGCTGTTAAGCTCTTGCTCAAACATGATCCTTGCCATGTTAGTGATTTGCAGGACAATTGTTCCACTAGGGATGTGCAAAGGTCAGGCTGAGGTGCTTGTTCGCGCCGCTATGTTAAAGCTGATACACAAGCAGCCCTAATCTCCCTCAGACCATGCTACTGGCCACCTAGCTGAGCATGTGAATCTCTGCTCTTCACTCTGTCCTCTGAGACATCTGAACCCCCGGGGCTGGGCTCTCAATCAGAGTGAGCTGCAGAGCTGCAGTTTGCTTGATTTCACGGCTAACACACTAGTCATTAAAGTCAGTTTAGGTCATTTAGTTTAAGTCACACGATAATCAATCATTCGGTCTACCATTTTTGCTCATACCTTCAATTCACATTATTGTTAACATTGTACGTTTTATCTACAGATCTTTAGACCACTCTGTCGGTCAGTCGGCTCACAAACATATCTCCACACTCTGGCGTCCACAGTTTTCAATTTTGGATGCTGAAATATTTGTGTGAGAAGGTGAGTATTTTGTGTTCAATCAAAATGTCTTAAAGTGGGTGAGGCAGTGAGAGAGGCCTGACTCATGAACTCTTCTTGTAGAGAGAGGCATCACTGCTATCGGAGGGTTCCTGTATCATTGGTATAAGCCCTGCCCCCATTACTATAGCCAAGTAGCAGTTGTGTGTGTGTGTGTGTGTGTGTGTGTGTGTGTGTGTGCGTGCGTGCGTGCGTGCGTGCGTGCGTGCGTGCGTGCGTGCGTGCGTGCATGCGTGTGTGTGTGTGGTAAGGACACATTAATAATAACAATATGAAGGACTCTATGGAAACACAGTTGCATGTAACCTCACCTTGTTAGCATTATAGTTTTGAGCATGTTAGCATGCTGATGTTAACTCATTGCACCTTTGTGCTTAGGTACAGCCTAAAAAAAGCTGCTGGTGCAAACTATACACAATAGAAAGTATGATTTTGATATATATTTTTATGTATTTTGTTAGTACCATACATACTTTTAAATATGCAATTAATTTTATATATTTAATTAAATGTCTTTTTATTTTGTTGGAAAGTGATTGACATGTTCCATAAAGACAATGGAAAGACCAACAACCTATGGATTAGGAACATTAAGGACATTAGCATGGTTAATTATAATATTGCGTAGGAGTGTTAATGGTCCTTTCCATTTAGAACATTCATCTCAAGTAATTTACCACATCCCATCTTTAGAATTATATTATTTTAGTGACATATTTGATGCCGAGCAGCCATTGTGCAATGCCTGCTCTGCATTTCCCAGAAATCTCTTGTCATACAAACAAAAACAAACAAACCATCTTTATTAGTGTACCTCATGGGAAATACAAGTCAAGACATTACTTTGTGACTTCAGAAGAAAAGTTCAAAGCTTGAATGAATTTTGAGTTTCGCTGTTGTCAAGGAATATACTGTATCTCTGAGGCACATTTTAAAGGTAAAGTTATTGTTAAAAAAATGTTGAAAGTGATGTGCTGGCCTTAAAATCAGTGGATGTGAATCCATACTCTTCCTGAGGCATGTACTACGAAGCAGGATTTTCGCTTAGTGAGCTAGATAATTTATGCTGAGCGGTTAACCTGCTCCCGAGCAGGTTAGGTTGCAGGCTAAGAGATCAACTCTAAAGTGAAAGCACTGCCTGCTGACCAATCAGAGCTCAGTGCGCGGAGTTTAAAGCGATCAAGTCATATTACAGGAGAAAGGAAATACAGAAAAACTGCCGTTGCAGGAAAGACGGCCGGCAAAGATCACAGACTGTGTGAACGTGAAAATTGAACCGGCTTCGTAGTACAGGCCTCTGTTGCGTGTTGTGCAACACTTCTCTGACATAAGGTGACCCCAACTGCTGACATCGCTCTATGGGTGTTTTTGTGTGTGGGTGTGTGTGTGTGTTGGTATATTTTCTGTGTGTGCTTTATCGTCATAGCCCTGAAGAGAAACTGTGTATGGCCGTTTTGTTTTGCATTTCATTCTTGACGGAGCGAGACACGGAGGAGCAAGTCGAGAGCTGTTTACCAGAACAAATGAAAAAAATGAACAATTTCCATCTCAAAACAGAGAAGCTGACTCCAGTTGGCCTCAGGTCAGTATGAGGTAATTCACTGTAAATTATAAACTTTGCACATTGTGACTAGTGCTGTGTACCTGGACTCACATTCAGGTTCAGGTCCGGACTCAAGTCCAGAGGTTCAGGTTCAGGTCCGGACTTATAAGTCCGGACTTGTGTCAAGTTGTGTGAGTAACTAAAGTGAACTTATTGTGAGCTAATTATCAATTGAAAATAAACTCATAATCAAATCAAATTCAAACTCGTCAGGTTTATTGTGCCCCCTTCCAACTTGTGTCTACACCATGTATTTTCTAGAACTCTACATGTGTTACTAACTACACAACACAACTACATACATAGTGATGTACATACAAGACTCAATATGCAAGAGTACAAGTCTATGTGTTCTTGTTCAAGAACAACAGCATATTGACATTGTCTGGGTGAAGTGTTGCTCTTTCGGCAGACGCTATCACCATACATACAAAGGAGTTAGCTTAGCTACACTANCACAGTGTCACATACTGTATGCAGAAGTATTATTTTAAGCAACACATTAAGTTGACGAAACACTCGAGACAAATGTAATTAAAGTCAGATCAACTCGTGTCTTAACACGAGTTGATCTGACTTTAATTACATTTGTCTCGAGTGTTTCGTCAACTTAATGTGTTGCTTAAAATAATACTTCTGCATACAGTATGTGACACTGTGAGTGTTGCACGGCCAGATACGGCTCAGCTGACTCAGATAAGGAAATATATGATACATTATTATGTGATATGAATGATAATGGGACACATCGACGTCTGCACTCAGTGCACTGTACGTAATGTTACATTGATCCGGTTACTTATGTTGTGGCAGATATTTAACTTAAGTAAGCTTTCTTAACGCTAATGTTATAACAGTCAGATTGCTCTGAAGATGGGAGGTGATATTCTATTAATGTTCACGTTCACACAGTCGGTGATTTTTGCCGGCCGTCTTTCCTGCAACGGCAGCTTTTCTGTATTTCCTTTCTCCTGTAATATGACTTGATCGCTTTAAACTCCGCGCACTGAGCACTGATTGGTCAGCAGGCAATGCTTTCACTGAGTTGATCTCTTAGCCTGCAACCTAACCTGCTCCGGGGCAGGTTAGCCGCACAGCCTAAGTTACCATGGAGATCTAGCCTGCTAAAAAGAGAACCAGCTTCGTAGGACCGGAAACCCCTAGTTTTCTCTGAAGTTTGCCGGCTAAGCGAAAATCCTGCTTCGTAGTATACCCCCCAGGTCCGTTAGAGGGGGGGACACTGATAATGTTCTGATAACAAATGGGCCTTTACTGAGTAACAAGCTTGGTCAAATGCAGGAAGGTAGTGTGACTGAGGCTGCAGCATCAGAAAAAAACAAAATGCACTTTCCACCATATATAACACTCTATATTCAACATGAGAATGGTCCATGTCTGCTGGATCAAACAGAAGTACAACCATTAACACAGAGGGAGGCACTTTCAGACAAACAGCCAGGCTAGAGCTACAGATTCAATCTTCTAATGTTGCTTTTCAGTCTGACATTATGGTCAATAATAACTAGACTTATCCACCTTGAACATTACCTCAATCAGATCTGCATTCATGTTGTAACGCAGTCCATTTCTGATTACTGGGCGTTTTGTCGAGGGCCTATCATTATTGTCCTGCATGATTTGACAGGATACCGAAAGCCCACACAGTGCAACACGTCACAAAAATTGCTGCAACACGCATATCCTGTAGATATAAGGAAATATTTTCAAGCTCACTGCGCTTTTCCAGGTAGCATCAGTTAGTGTCTTTGATGAGTTACTGTATGCACAACAACAATGTGGTGTTGAATTAAAAAAGATGGAGGTCGGGGGGATTAACTAAACAGGTCCCAATGGTAGGATAGAGCTCTGCGTGAGGAAATCAGCTTTTTAGAGGCAGTAATATGTTATTGCTCCAACATAAGGTGTTGGATAACTTCACTAGCAGCCGGTGCTCCATAACAGCTGCAGCTGGTAACAGATATTGCCAGAAAAATTGGAATGACAAACATGTAAGCTATGGTGAGACAATAACACGAGATTCCTGCACATTTTCATTACAACCATTTTTTATTTTAAACTCTACAGATTTTAACTATAATCAGCATGTTTTGCAACAGGATATGACTGTTCAAACGTTATTATGCAATTGACCTGGAAAAACAATACCATTATAATAATATGGACAATAAAACTAACCATATGAAAAATACAACAGCATTGTGAATAATCATAAACTACTTAAATGTATTCTGCAACATATTCAGACATATTTTATTCATCAGTGAACCCTCAAATTACATGTAAACATATTTGTATTGACTGTTCTCCCACATATTGCACATTGTGTAATGCAAAAAGGATAATTCTACATTAAATATAAACCTGTGTGGAGGAATAATAAGGTGACAGCCAACTGGCATATACAAGACTGTGAGTGTGCGCATCATTTGAAACCTTCTGATGCGTTCTTTGTAGATGACATCTTGACAAAGAGCCCCTGACAGCCTCTCCCTTTAGTTGGACTGCTCGACAGGAGTCTTTTTGAAATTTAATTCATCACGAGCCAGATTAATCAAGTTAATAAATTGAGCCAATTATCCCAGTGCGAACCCATTACTAACTTATGGTAGCTGACAGCTAACTTCAGAGTGATGGACAAGCGGCTACAAGGAGTAATTTCAAGCAACCCTGTTCGTAATAAGTGTTCAGTGAGCGGAAGCATACAGCTCCAGTCACACAATATGATTCTGTCAAAGTTTCTCCAAACTTTTTAAGCTCAGCGCCATCAGTGTCACAGCAAGAGGGAAGATAACGGTGAAGAAGAAGCTTTCAAGTAATTTAAACTTTAAAATGTTAAATGTTCAGCAGTGTACAGAATAGCATAACTTTAGGACAAGTTTTGACCATTAGAGTTGACCTTGTGACAATTGGGAGACTGCACATTGTGTCCATGAATTTAATTACTTCATGAGTACATCATTGAAAAATATGTTTTGAATATATAATAATTGTTCTGCTACCATATCACACATCTCCATGTACATGCATTTAAATAATAGTTTTTGTATTATTTACCTGCGTAGGCTTACCCTGAATAGTTTTCCCATATTTATATTTTCCCATAAAGGTTTTGCTTTTTCACTCCTTACAAGTTCTAACCCTGAAAACAGTGACACCCCAGATAACTAATGTCAGTTAGCTCACCTCCTGTGCTGTTACCATTCTCATTATTCCTAACTTGTGCCTGTGGCAGTCTCTCCTCCCGGCCACATATACAAAACAAGTCCAATCTGAAAAAGACAAGAATATCTGTAAGACTTTACATCAATTGTGTGATGTAAAGCAGCAGAACGTCAAAATCAATATAATCAACGTGTTTTCAAAATGTCTCTCAGTCATTTGTGCCCATAGAATTAGATTTCACACTCACAAAGCCAGCAACACTGGCAGACCCTTTCAGCTGATGGCTCAAAGGAAAAAGCAAGCTCAAAGCAGCGTTTCCAGTTTTTCCAGGAAATCAAAATACTGGCAGCTCAAAAAGACACCAGAAGTTATCACCTGATGTTAGACTGCAATAATATTATAACCATTATCGTGGTTATTTTAAATGCAGAATAGGAATTAAATTGGACAGGAGATTAAGCTGATTAGAATTTAGAAATAATAAATGTATGTTAGAAAGTGAGAAATATGTGTTCAAATGTTAAAGCACAAAGCACTCATTGGAACAAAGCCGAAGCACATTTTGTGCTTTTCAGGCCCACATTTTTGTGTTTTTAAATCGTTTTAATATAGAAGCAGGGATTCAACATACAGCCAGAGTGTCCATGTGGGCCCTAACAATAGCGTGTGGGCCTCAAATTGGCATACTTTATTGTCCATGTCTCCTGAAGGCATGGAAGTAGACATGGAAGAATTTCACGCCTGTGGCACTCACCTCCATCCTCTGCAAATGAAAGGAGAGGATGGAGACTGGGAAGCTCTCCAGCATAGTGAGGAGAGTCTGGACTGAATCCTGTTGCCTACAAGGAAAGTCAGAGAGCAGAACATGCCTAAATTTTCTGGCTGCAGTGGCTAGGCATCACATGACAAAGTGTTGGTCTGTAAGCATAAATTAAACTGAAACTGGCAACAATATGAAATGGCATATTATCCTGAACTTTTGTCAGTTACCACTTCATTTAAATTCATTAAATTCAACTGTAATCATTAGCAATTGGACCAGATTCATAATAATTGTCGCAAAGTATTCTCTAACTCATGTTGGGCAAACTCTTTCACGCTGGATCCATTTAAATAACCCACAATTGTCTTGTGAGATGCAGGTCCATGCTGTAATAATATAATTATTGTCACATGTGTCTCTACATTTTTAAGTATTACCTGAGATGCTAATCTACTAAATCCCAGAAAATTATCCAATGTATAGCCAGCGTTGATAGAAACATTCACAAAAGGGGATTTGCAATGTAATTACATACATGCTTTATCGACCCCCCTGACAGTGAAACGCCATGCGTGAGGTTTATATTATTTCCCTGTCTCAAATCCGAATTGAACTGTATGAAATGAAAAGGCACATTTGTCTTGTAGTAAATAAAAAGGGCGACCTGGAGCCAATCCTGCAATTTCCCCACAGGTGAACGAGTTGACATGCTGAAAACCCAACACCTGCAGGGGGATCTGGGGGGATTCTCCCCCAGGAGATTTTTTTGAAATACTAACATAAAATACACATTCTGGTACTCTCTTGAGAAGAAAAAGAAATACATCTATTACTACACATTTAAAAAAATGAATGCCATTTTAGTTTTTTGTTACTTTGTTTTGAAAGCTGCACCTGCTGCTCCTCACAGAGAGAAGAGGGAAGAGGCTGTGTGAATGACTTTACTTTGTGGATAAGTGTGGATGTGGATAGCCCCCATTGTTCTGTGTGTCGAAATTAAAGACAGCCCACACACCTATCAATCATCAAACCGTGGGGTCTTATTTCATTACGTTTTGATTTCTATCAACAGGTAATGTTGTATCGATGATGAGATGTACCACAGAAAAGTATTATTCCTTCGGGGGACTTTCTGCAAAACCACGCGTTATCTTGATTCTGATTGGCCAGAAGACATTATCAAATACGTTCTATTTAAGAAGACGATCACTACGTGACAAAAGTTTTCAAAACCGTTTCTAGTCTTCGGTATTTCCAGACAAGTGGCTTCTGAAATCAATCTTACTAACTGCTGTCTGTGCAATTTACTCCGCGCGAGATGGCGGACTTTATTTTGCTTACTTTAAAGGAGACCTATCATGCTATATTTAAATGATATAGTGTATGACCATACCTATATAAGATATATTTATACATTTTATTTTTCAAAATACCAAACAGATCAATTTTTAGCCATGCCTCGTTTCGCTCATTTTCGCTCTATTCCAAGCCTGTCTTTGAAAATTCTGAGCAGCAGCTGACCACGCCGAAGAGGGGGGGCATGAGCCGGCGAGAGTCACGTTACCATGTTTGCTGTGATTACGAGTGTGGAATAAACATGTCATCTCAGAGCAATGCATGTGTTCAAGCATATTATCAATTTGATCCAGAAACTGACCCTGAAGCAGCGGAGGTTTTGGTGGAGGTGCAAACATCCCGGTTGCAGCAGGACGTTTCTGAATGGTTAGTTGACAAGCCGTTGTCCCTATTTATTTTACTCTGTTTGTTACGATGCTTGCTACTTATTCCGTTCATATTTTGGCTAATTAGCAAGAATGCAATGTGTACAGTTTGTAACTTAGAGTTTGACCCAGCAATAAGTCTCTGAAAGGCGGGGGAAAGTTTTGTGGATAGAGGCAGAGCGCAGCGGCAGGCAGGCAGAGAGGAGCAGGCTGCGATACCCCCCCCCCACAGAGTGCACCCAGAGGACAGGCTGCGTCACCTCACTTTGTAACCCAGGAAAGGAGCAGGAATCCTGGGTATGTGAGTGTTAAAAGTGATAAACTGTTTTGAATCCGACAGCCGCTGATGTGCAGGAGTTTGCGTTTCGTTAGACATGATTGAATAGCCGAATGGACGGTAAATCGTCTACGTTATGCGAATGAGATTGGGTTTGGCAATGCAACGTGTCGCGTGGCTTCATTCCTCTCTTGATAGGTGGAGAGTTGACCAATAGCGGGAGCATCCTCTTTGTGACTGTAAAAAGTGTTGAAATCTGGATCCGTTTTTTCAGATCCGTTGCAGCCCCTTTTTTAGGATTTGGCTTAAGGAGGAAAATAGAGAGGGTGTGTTTCTGACACTTGGTTGTAGTTCCCTTGGAACCCACCTGGGTGACAATATTCATGATCTTAAAAGATCGTAATATGATGCATTTTGCTCATGTATAGTCCCCTTAACATAATTTTTTCATTGGTGGGGCTAAGTGTTGGGGGTGCGGGGCAAGCCTATTCTTGGT
>NW_011354044.1:0-3508 GCF_000735185.1 Notothenia coriiceps | reverse complement strand
TTACTTTACTCGCAGGGCCGGCCCGCCCCTCCCTACAGGCAGATCACGCAGACTGCGGCACACCTACAGTGTAAGCGCGCCACAGTTTTGCGTCTGCGAGACTCCACTTGCACCCCCAATTACTATTGCATTAAGGAAGACAAAATCTGCCACTTCCTTACAGAGCCCCTTCCCCAACACACACGAACGCGCACATGACCAATGAGGGCACGAGATAAGTTTGTGCACAGATGGATGGCTGACAGGCAGGTAGGCCATCCAGTTACTTTAGCCAGGCCGGCTAAAATGATTGGGCGTGCTTTTTACAGTACTACGGCTTCCACAGATGACATTTTTTTATGGATTTTTTGTCAAAGCACTTAAGATATTCATTGCTATCAGGATGTTAAGAGCATTCCATGGAATATAACAGAAAGTGTATCTCGAGCCGGTTTCTCAAACTTACCTACCCAACCTTTAATGAAACCAGTTCAAGACGCATTATTCTTATTCTTATCATTCTTTATGAACGCAGTAACGTTAAGGTATCTAATTACTTATTTATTTAGTTTTCCATAACTTAGTAACAGAGATGGTCAAACTAAAGTGGTAGAGACATGGCAGAATTCCTACAATGAAGCGGGACATTGAACTGTTCACCCGTGAGAGGGCAATCAAGAAAAGAGAGCGAGCGGCCCCGTTGAGGAAGTTTACAGATGAAAAGACTCAGCCATGTTTATGCAGCACTGCACGTGGAGATGTGGATGCGCAAATCGCGCAGATTACGTAGGCCTATACAAACCTGCGGCGGAAACCCCTCTTGTCTGTCAGTGAGTGTGATTATTTTATAATAGTAACAAAGTAACGCGTGTCGGGGCAATGTTAATAACTGTAGTGTGATTACTGAATTATAAAAGTGTTATAAACGCGTTACACTACTCCGTTACCGACAAAAGTAATATTATTACAGTAACGCGTTACTTTGTAACGCATTACACCCAACTCTGCCCGTAGGTAACTAAAATCTCCATCAGTGTTCATTCTAGAATCTGAATTAGGGTTTACTCAATATGGACGAAACATGACATACCATCAGTGTATACGTTTATAAACATTGGGTATGAATAAAGTCATACAACGAATCCATTAGAAGATTTTTTTTTTTACACTGTAAATTATAGTGTCCGTCCAAAACCCGGAAGCTTGGTTGTAGCTCTAATAGCAGCTAATATGAAATCTCAGTTTTTGACAAAAATGAAATGATGGATTATCAGTAATCGTTTCAAAGTGACACAGACACATTGGATTAACCTTCAGCAGCGTTGTTTGCATTTTAGTGCCATTGAACACAACTTTTGATCAGAAAAACAGCAAAGGTAAGACATATTTACCGTTTTGGCTCAGTAAAGCTACGATGTGTGTTTTCTGGGTTTGCCTAAACTGCCGCAAGTTTTGTGAGTTCTGTGCTGAGTGCGTTAGTATTTTTTCGCTCAGGGCTAATTCAGAGGCTTGGTATTACCCTTGTGTTTCGTTTAGCTAAAATGGCTCATATCGTCAGTTAGCTGAGTTTCTTCCCGTTAAGTGGGTATGACACATTAATAGGTTGTTAAATGTTAAGAAGCCCTGAGACACAGTTTCGTGAAAAAAAAGAGCCTGTAGCCCCGGGGGGCTATGGGGTTTAACAGGTTTAACCAACGTTTTATACATGTAAGCTTTTCTGTTGATTAATAATGTAACATTGCTCCACTTCCATTTACCGAGCCGAACGTTTGGAGACCCCTTGGGGAGAACTGCCACTCATTTAAAACCTCTGATCAAAATTAATATAATGTAATCTTCATAATGTCATCTGATTCAATTAGTCTCATTGTTTGAGCTTGTAGAGTTACAGTGAACTAATTGTGATGAAGCAATTCTTGTAACCTTGCAGATCTTTTTCTCCAGCAGACATTTTGTTGGAGCAATAAAAGCACAGGTTAAAACCACATTTTGTTAACAATGGCTCAGTTCCATTATGATTTCTAGTAAGATGTGCCAGTAAGGAAACATGGACAATATGCTATTTTCCCCAGCAGCCAATCTAATTTTTACTGGCATGGTACATGTTGGTGCAATTAAGTACATAATATACAGCACTTGTTCCATTTTTGTGGGCCACGCCCCTAAAGTATTGTACATTTTGGTTCATCGGGATGGCTATTCCTCACTAAATAGAAAGGACCAGGATGATTTATTTTTATATTTTACAATTATATCGCTGTTTACGCTGCTATGATGGCTGCTGTGAAAAAACCTTGTCTAAATTGAAATGAAACTTGTGCTTTCCCTCTTTTGACATCCTGAAATGTCTGCTTTGAAATTAGTCTATTGAGATGATGATTGTATCATATTGTAATGTATCATTTATACTAAACAAAGCTTAATTTAGGCCTGTTTACAGCTACACAGTTCTGCCACACACAAACCTGACCAGTGAGAGGGAAGCTAAGGATAACTTGGCAATATACCAATAATGTTACACTGGACGAAGTGAAACTAAAGCATAGCTCCCTTAGGGAAATGTTGGTCTGGTTAGCTGAAGCTACTAAGAGAAAGTAGTGACATTGAAAAAGTAAAAAAGGTTTGACAACCGTATCAAGTCAAACACAATACAATACAAAAATGGCACATACCAGCAGAAAATATCACTCAATTGAGTTTATTTAATTTAATTTGAAGTACAATGGCAGAAAAAAACAATTCCATTAGGACAGGGGTCAGCAACCCGCGGCTCCGGAGCCGCATGCGGCTCTTTATAGACCCTCCAGAAAAACGCGATTCTGCGATCGCAGAATTTACCGCATAATCAGCAAAATGGCGCTGATTTTTAAAAGTTCGCATATTTATCAAAAGGCCGCATAATCCCCGCATTTTTCCACACAAAGTTGAGAAAAAAAAAAGTTAACTCTTCTTGACGTGACGTCATCAGCTCGCGCATCACAGAATGTAAACAACACTGTATAGAGTGAACGTGTGGAGCTCACACGATAGAGAAAACAACAAGATGAAAAAATCTAATCCATCTCATTTACCGACGAACATTTCTACTAAAGACCGGGCAAAAAGTGGGGGGAAACTATTCTGCACCCCGTGCAACTGTGTGTTGGAGCATAAGAGAAAATCGACGGTGACGACCCACTTTGATTCATTCAAACATTCGAAAATGCTTTCTGCTGCTGCGGACAAGAAAGCCAACAACTCACGTTCACCGAGGCATCAACCTCCAAAACCCTTTCGAGGGCTACAAGAAACGAAGTGAGTAGCCTACAAGATTGAAGCTGGTCAGATAACGAACGAGTAAATGAAAACAGAATGAGGCGGAGAAGTGTGTGTGTTTGTGTGTGTGTGTGTGTGTGTGTGTGTGTGTGTGAGATTAAAATAGCCCAATTGCTTTTACAATAAATAAACATTGAATGTGTTTAATTGTAGTAAAGGGGTTTAACGTTAGTGGCAGGTTGTGTGTGAGAGAGAATAAAGCTCAATATTTAAA
>NW_011354043.1:14892-18481 GCF_000735185.1 Notothenia coriiceps | reverse complement strand
GGGAAAGAGATGGCTGTTTGAGGAAGCTCCCATTTATTAACATTTCAACAAACAAGTTGCATATTTGCATAACGTATTCAAGTGTTACCATTTAGTGCAATAGTAGCTACAGAACATGTACTGTGCTGTGTAAACTGTACTGTATCACATAGCGTTTCAGACACACAAACTTTTCAACTTTCAAACTTAAACGGTGCGCTCCCAGCGCACGTACCGGCAGCGATCTACAGCAGTTGTTTTCAACCAGTGGTACGGGGACAAACTGTCTCGCTCTCGTAATGTCTGTCTGTCTTGCTCTCGTTCTGTCTCTCGTACCACTCTCGGTTCCACTTTTACGCGCTACCTGTCTCACTCTTTTCCGGCCTCCAGCCTTTCCTGCTGGAGCCCGCCGCTTAAAGGTGGGGGGCGCGGAGCGGCCATAGAGCCCATAGAGTTAAAGGTGGTGGACTGTAACCTGTAAAATCCATAGATTTAGGAGGTCCCCTAGTGGCCGTTAGCTGTAAAAATCCATAGATTAGCCGCACCGTTATATAAGCCGCAGCGTCGAAAAATGGGAAAAAAGGCGCGGCTTATAGTCCGAAAATTACGGTAGTAATACACAAAAAACGGTTTTATCTAATCAAAAATAACACTTTAGATTGAAGTTCTCAATCTTTGCCTTAATGTTGCTGCATGTATTTACAGCAAAAACACATATCTATAAATACCACCTGTGTAAGTAAGAACATCTGACTTATGTCTAGAAATGTTCCTTTTTTAAGTCAAACTTTTTTTGTGCTTGAGGCTAAACTGTCAAACTGTCATTCCACCCTCCACCAAAAATAAATACAGGCAGCGTCAAAGGGAGAAAAAATGTTTTGCCTTGAGAAATCGACACTTTGGGATTGTTGCTGGAGAATGGAGCACTGAGCAGCTGATGCTCCAACAGACATGTCCTGTTTAGACATTCTCAGAGCATAGTTTCAAGACACTCCATTTTTCTCCGTCCTCCAAACCCAGACACATCAATCATCACCGGCTGCTCTGAAGAAAGAAATCTTCAGGGCTGTTTACTTTAATTATTTTAGACAGATGTAAACCCAGAGAGAAACCATCCCACTGTGGCTCTGTCTGAATCCATCAATAAGAAATAACTTCAAAACTAATCTTTGTGTTAGCGTGTGGAGGAAGAGTTCAGTAGTGTCACATCCTGAGGAAAGAAGCTGCCCTGTAGTCCGCTGAGCAAAAGCCGTACTTCTATTTTCTTTATATTTTCTGTCATTTTTGATTGTCTGCATAATCTGACCCCTTGTAGATCTCTCAGGTTGTCTGGTACGAGTCTGCTTTCTGTCTCCAGAGTCAAATCTAAACATAGATTGGCAGCGTTCAGTTATTATGCTCCAAATATCTGGAACACACTGAGAGAACTTCAGGTCCTCTGCAAGTCTCACTACTTTTAATAAAGGTTGAAGATCTTATTTTTTTATGGAGGCTGGCTATGCACATCTTACACTGCTCATGTACTTTTTTTTGTCTTTTATTCCTGTTTTATTTCAGCTTGTTTTTGTATGTAAAGAGTGATGCAGTGATTTTTCTTTTTTTTCTTTAATACGCCAACCCGGAAGTTATAGCATGCAGCATGAGAGATAAGAGTTACGACACTCTTTGATGTCGCCGCCAGCCAGTCACGTGGTTTATGTATGCCGTGATAGTTCCAAACGCACTTCCGTGGCAATGCTTCTCTATGGCAAAAACAGCACGAACATGGTCAAAATAGTCATAGATTAAACCAACGCTGTTATTTTTTAAAGATTGCTTTCATATTTACATGATGTGGTTACACTTTGTATGGATTGGCACTATTTCCAAGTTTCGTTATTTAACGATATTTTGAGGGGAAAGTGTGGTAGCACAAGCAGGCTATGTTGATGTCACTGCCAGGGCAGTCACGTCCGTAGTATAGTTGCGCTGCGCTGTCATGTTCTTCTATGGGACAGACAGACAGCAGCGATTGCGTTATTGAATGGTAAATATATATTAAAAAACACACACCCAAGTACTTTTTCAGCTGTAATTGCATTATTGCATACTTTGTATTGACAGTTTTGCATTTGGTGAGGCAGGGTGACAACGGAAAGCTTGGTAGCCTATTACTTAGATACGTTTTACATTTTTGGAGGGAAACGCTTGTGTTCATGTTAGCATGGGTAGCATGATCATGTTAAGACTATGAATATCATTTTACCACAACAGTGGATGAACAATTGATATATGTGTTTGAACAAGAACAACAGGAAGAACGAAGTAAAAGGGACGAACAAATGTGTGAACAAGTATTAAGAACAGTGTATGGAAAAAGTGATGTTTGTTAGAACAAAACAAAGTAAAATGAATGAGAAGGAGAACAAAGAGGGTTAGGGTTAAACAGAAAAATATCAATTCAGCCAAAAACCCCAATTTGATTAATCTAAAGTGTAAAACAATCTTCAACACAGACCAAATTAGTGCCCTTGGACAACAAAACATATGGTGGGGCAAAGAAACGATAAATTAAATTGAGACAGAGTGGGAGACTGAAAATGATTACTATGATAAATATTAAAAATATTTAAAAAACTATTTACAGAAGCTCCTGTTGAACCATGGTTCAACAGAGCAACAAAAACAGGTTTGTCAACAATAACAATTAAAATGACGAGGCCACTTTGCCAGGGGGAGGTGATCCAGCGACGAGACAATACAAAAAAAAGGGGGGGGGGCATTTTACAAATATTTACAAACAACTAAAAAAGCAACTATTTACAAAAAAGCAATACAGAACTCTGGGCATTTCTCATTTTGAAAGAAACAAAAAGGTTCCTTTGTGAAAGGGACATCCTCTTCATGGGTTTCCTGGGCCCTAAAAAGCAGAGCAAGAAAAGGACCAGTGGTGAATAAGGGGAGAGGATTCAGTTGGGAGCAGACTGAACAGAGGACAGAGCCAGATTCATGTTCAAATGTTTGCACAACAAATATTATGGCACTTTCTTTTATATTAGAATAGATCAGTTGTCATACCATGGTTGGGTGTGCAGCATTTGGATGCTCTAATCGATCAGAGGAGGGGTTCCAGATGTATGGCTTCCCTAAGGACGGAGAGAGAAGGAAGAGATGGCAATGGTCAACAGACAAAACCTGTGTCCGACAGAGAACAACAGAAAGCTCTGTCATGTGACTCATGTTCACAGAGGTGACATGACTTGTTAACATATTTCCAAGTGTAGAGAATTATGACTCTTCAATGACATTTGAAGTGTGCAGTGGAAACTGATCAAACCTACCTTCAGGTACACTTTGAAGACGAACAATATATTGGCAACAAATCAGGAGGAGGTTTGAGGTTGAGGCCAGATGCTGTTCCAACAGTATTTATACATCGGCCTAAGCCGAAAAGGAGGAAGTCCACGTCAAGGAGTACGCCTCCAGCTGTTAATGTCAGGAATGATGACCACACCTATTATGGCACATCAAACATTGCTATGATATATGAAGCTAACAATGTTCCCATGTTATATAATCCAAGGATAGACTACACTCCTAATGCAACCTTCAGATTATACAGCTTCAAAAC
>NW_011354043.1:3808-10325 GCF_000735185.1 Notothenia coriiceps | reverse complement strand
TTTTGGAAACTTATGTGGATTACTTGCGTCTTTTGGACAGAAACAAATAAAACAATTACACACGTATATCTGAAATCAATTATTTAAAGTGCACCCCCCGATGATTCTCATCTATGCTATGTTAAGCAAATTTATTAATACAAAGAATTTTATACAAATTAAGTGGGATATAATAATTAATTTCGTAGAAAAGCCTGATCTTCTCCCTCGTCCGCCGCCTCTATACGAAGGGAATCTTCTTACTGTCCGTCGACGTTTAATAGTATCCCTCAGATGTGTAGGACTTTGTATTGGACACACAATTTATTGAAACTTTAGTGATTATTTAATACACATTTTCTTCGCTATGAAAATGTTTTTTAAAACTTGTACAAATCACATACATAAGGTACTAGAAAAACGCACTCTGGTAAATGTGGCTATCACAAATAAGATATCTTTGTCGAGTCGATACCATACAAATCCTAACTTTTCGGACACGCAATTTCTACGCTAGAGAAGAAATGAAGGCCGTGTGGGACGCAAACAACTTTACTCTAGACTGTGCGTTGCGTGTGCGAATAGTTCGCGACGTTTATGTCCTCCGACAAACCAGAAGCAACAGTGCGTTGGGCGCCTTTAAGACCTAGGACTGGTCTACTTACGACTGTTCGTTTTATGGCAGGAATATTTTGCCGGAACGTAATTAAGATCTGACATACGTATTATAATGTTACAGCCCACCCACACGGAGCACCACCACCCCCACCCCGCCACCCTTAACCTCCACAACGACGCCCATACGCGCACAGCTGCCTCTTTCCCTCCCAGCCCTCACGTTACATGCATCCGTAGAGTTTATTTTTACAAAGTGAACACGAGGACTAAAGGTCGAAGACCCCAATGTGTATAACAGACTAAATCACTATGTTTCATTAGCTTTGCTGCGTGTGTTATATAAAGTTCTATATATCTGAGGGGACTATACAAAGTGTTACGACATAGAGTTACCTCGTATAGAGAGGGGGCGTCGAGATAAATGAGACAGGACTTTCGACAGAAGGTAAAGTATATCTCATTAATTGTACAAATTCATGTGCAAGCGTGTTGACATAACATCGTTAAATCATCGGGTGTGGGCCCGTAACTTGTACTCTAATTTTTATACTCTTTATTATTTTTGTGGTGTTTGTACCTATAACTCACTGTAATACACCTGTAATTTTACTTATATGGGGCTTGCTTGTAGACATAGTTTGAAGGACGGAGGCCGCCGTTTCCGGGTAAAGAGCGCTTGTGAAACTTTACCAGAATGACGGATTGGTCCGGTATCAACAGTAACTATGTTTTTTTCCGACAACGAGGACGACCGGAACAGCCGGCGACCGATTAATTTTTAAGTCTAAAAATGTACAAACATCCGGGAAAGTCCGCATATTAGAGGTGTTTTTTTCCCTTTTGTGCCATACTAAGCCTCGCACCCGTGGTTCCTGACTGCTAGAGCTGGGACCAACAACCTCTCTTAGAGAGAGTGACACGGCGCAGGAGATGTCCCTCTAATAACACCCAACAAAAAGTCCACTCGCGATACATTGAAATTGTCTTTACTGCCTAATCCAGGCCATAGTGTATTTCATTGATACAAAAAAAAGGCTGTTGCTCCTGCGCCCGTCGGCGGCAAAAACAGAAATGTTTGTAGGCCTTTTCAGGCTATAATCCACAAAAAAGGAAAACACGATGATTGGTGTGGCACAAAGGAGTGATCTCACCCTGTGTTGGAGAGAATCTCTCTCACTGTGCGCGTCCTCTCCAAGGAGACGTGCTTCGAGGTTGGTCGATGCAATATCCACATACGGTTACTTTCAGTTACTTCCCCCGTTGCATTTTAACATATATAGACATGCTGAGGAAACTTAAATATCCCGCTGAATACCCGCATTCACCACACATACACTTCCTCCTCCCGTGAGAACCACCCCTGGCATCCCGGTGACGCGCCCACTAAAAAGCCTCTGGGCGCGCCGCGACAGGTGAATCTGCAAATGAGGCTTGCAGAACCACACCCTCAAACCTTACACAAAAGTGGACATTTAATGACTGTAGTTGCGAGGATAATACACATGCATCATAGATTTTTCATTTCATTCTAAACTACATGTCTTAACCTTTTCCCCTGCCCCTACAGTTTATAAGACACACTGAGATCAAACTGCGACTGTCACAGACAGACAGCAGCGATTGCGTTATTGAATGGTAAATATATATTAAAAAAAAACACAAACACCCAAGTACTTTTTCAGCTGTAATTGCATTATTGCATACTTTTTAATGACAGTTTTGCATTTGGAGAGGCAGGGTGACAACGGAAAGCTTGGTAGCCTATTACTTAGATACGTTTTACATTTTTGGAGGGAAACGCTTGTGTTCATGTTAGCATGGCTAGCATGATGATGTTAAGACTATGAATATCATTGTACCACAACAGTGGATGAACAATTGATATGTGTTTGAACAAGAACAACAGGAAGAACAAAGTAAAAGGGACGAACAAATGTGTGAACAAGTATTAAGAACAGTGTATGGAAAAAGTGATGTGTATTAGAACAAAACAAAGTCAAATTAATGAGAAGGAGAACAAAGAGGGTTAGGGTTAAACAGAAAAAGATTAATTCAGCCAAAAAACACAATTTGATTAATCTAAAGTGTAAAAAAATCTTCAACACAGACCAAATTAGTGCCCTTGGCTTGGACAACAAAAGATATGGTGGGGCAAAGAAACGATAAACTAAATTGAGACAGAGTGGGAGACTGAAAATGATTACTATGATAAATATTAAAACTATTTACAAAACTATTTACAGAAGCTCCTGTTGAACCATGGTTCAAAACCACTACAGGATATAAAACCTTCCAAGCCATGATCTCTGCCTGAAATCAGGACCATGAACTCAGAGGAGAATGCAGCACATCAAACTGGAGTAAGGAGTGTGAATAACACATTTTGGCCAAAACAAATTTTCCTTCTGACACAGAACGATTTTAAAAGCAATGTATTTCTATTGGTAGTATGTTTCGTGCCTGCAGCACGTCTTTTTGTCCGTTCGGGTCTTGGAAGACCGGAAGCTGTGGGGTTCATAAAAACATGTTCTTACTCAATATTTCGAATTCGGGGCCTTAAGATCGGTCCCAAGGGCCGGTGGAAACCAGTCCAGNGGTACCACTCAGAGGAGAATGCAGCACATCAAACTGGAGTCAGGAGTGTGAATAACACATTTTGCAAAGCAACTATTTATAAAAAAGCAATACTATTTACAAAAAAGGGTTAGGGTAAGCAACTATTTACAAAAAAAAAACATCTGTTTCGGGGCCTGAAGATCGGTCCCAAGGGCAGCTGGAAACCAGTCCAGACAGGACTGGTGATGGCCACAACAACAATCCTGGAGGTCCAGCATGACCTGTTGAGACAAGGGCACAAATTTGTTCTCACAAGCCGCTTCACTCAAGACTGCCTGGAAAACAAATTTTCGTCCATTCGTCTGAGGAACTTGTCCCAACACCTGTAGAGTTCCAATATGCACTGCGCGCTGTCACCGTGGGCCAGTTCCTATCGCCAGTGCATACTGGCAGTTACGTGGAGGATGGATCAGACCACTTGGCTGACTTCCTGGACACGCAGAACAGCAGCTGCAGTCCTCCTGACGTTCTGAGAGTGGAGCAGCTGGTAGACCTGACAACACCACCTGACATCACTAAAACCGAGTCCTGTGTGCTATACCACCTCTTGAAAAGGGTCATCAGCTTCTCACTTTGTGACAAATGCCAGTGTGCCCTAGTGAAAAATGTCAGTGATGGTGAAAATGAGAGAGCTGGTCTGCTGGTATTAAAATAATTTAAAAGGGGTGCACTTTACCGTCCATCTGATGAGGTTTTCACCCTTGTTCAGAACGTGGAGCAGCTGTTCCGTGTGAGGACGAGCGATTCCCTCATGGAGTCCTCAAATGCAGTGACACAGCTGGAACAAGAAGCCATGTTGCTGGACAGCAACCTTCTCTCATGCCATGACCTGAAGAAAAAAATCCTCTCAACATACATCAGGCTGAGGTTAAGGATTACATCAAAGTGCACCAGGGCTGAGAGGAAGGATAAACATAAAGGGTATCTTGGCAGCAAGAGTCAGAGTAAGAAGGCAAAGAAGACCCAACAGACCTCTGCACCGAAGGTCATAACATTTAGGGCACTGCCAAACACCTTACTTGTTGCCATCGATGTACTTGGCATCTCCATTCCCGGTCCACCGTCAGCAGCCTCCAGCCTCCTCTTCTTTCAACAGTCATCACCTGCAGCCGTTGCCAGCACCAGCCTCCTTCAGGCAAACTCAGGGGGCCGAGCATGAGGGCGAAGGCAGTGGCAGGAAGAGTCCCTCCAGCAGAGCAGCACCCTCCTCCAGCAGCAGCACCCTCCTTCAGCAGCAGCAGCCTCCGCCAGCAGCAGCCAGCAACAGCCCATGGCTGACATATGAGGCTGATATACAAAAGTGCTTTATTATTTTTTTTTTAAGTGTTTATTTTGTTAAAAATAAACATTTGGATGCATGACCATGTTTTAGGCTCATCCTTCATTCACTGCTGTAGAGTAGCTGTTCAGTAGGGCTATTATTTTTTTTAGACTGAATATATACCTTTGAAGACAATTCATTAACTAGTTGTGTATATTACAATACAAAGGATCTATCCTAGCATGCATCAGCATTTAAAAAGTAAGCTAGGCTAGTGTACAGTACAGATGAGTTACACGGATCAGACAACTACTAGTACAGTCAACATTGTCACATTAATGAAATGTTAGTTATATCCCAAATTCAATGAATATTAAATGAAATATTTATCACAACGCCACCTCATTTCTACTATGCTAAGCAGTTAAGTCATATCCTACAGAAAAAGGCGACTAAGGATGGCTGACACGGTTCAGTTCAGCAGATAAAAACCAAAATAACACAAGAAAACACTAATCAATCTAAATCCTGCTTGTTAGTTACCAGCTCATTGATAATATAAGCTGCTGCGATTCATTACTGAAATCTTACCTTCCAAGCTGACGAAGTCGCACTAGCTACTAGCAGGCAATGCTAGCAAAATTGGTTGTAACAACCAGATAAATATCTGATAATTACGCTGTGCATATACAATGAAGACCATTTATAGCATCATAAAGGGCCTCTGATACATATAGACCAGTTGGACATTCAAAGAGTTCGATATTTCAGCAACTTTACTCTGGAACTAATCGACGCGCTGTAATGTAAGTGAATGAGGTCACTGCCAAATGGACGTATTTTGGAACTATTTCGATGTCCATACCCCGGAAGTAGGCGACCGCCATTTATTTTACAACGGAGGTCATGGGAGTGTCGTAACTCTTATCTCTCTAGGGCTCTGGCTGGAAGAGTCTTTTCACGGGTTTGTTAAGTAACTGGATTGTAGTGTCAAACGATACTCGATGGCCGTACGGACTAGTCGCTATTCTAAAACAATGTAAATAATCCAGCACATTCATTGGCCTTTCTTCATGCTGTGCAAAGAAAAAAGCAACACTCTTAATCCAGATTCTTACCATGACTCTCGCCATTCATGCACCACGTGCACGGTTGTGACATGACCCCCGAAAACAGAAAGATATGGGACACAAGATGGAGAATGTATTTAGTTTCCTTCGCATGTGGACATGATTTAAGTGGTGGAGGACCTAACCTGCCTCTACGGGGTCACGGGGCATGCTCCCGGGGAAGATTTTTTTTTTAATGTTGAAGTTAAATCATCAATCTGGTGCCTTTGAGGCAACATGAAGAGAATCTTTGATACATCTCTCAACACCCAATATGAAACAGAATGTAAGCAGATTTATTTTTCTTTATGAGATTTTACAAATCTCCCCTTTCAAAACGTGTATTATTGATTTATTAATAACAACTTTATTTTAACTGTCATATAGGTATTTTATACCAGTTACTTTTATCTTATTTTTTTATAATAACAGTATAATGATCATATAAAAGGTGTGCCTTTAGCCTCAGTGGTTGTATGTTGTTTTTTATTCGTTACTGTCTAACCACGATGTATAACGCAAGTTATTGACTGTTTTGTTTCTTGTATGCCAGATGAGACAGATCGCCATCTGGGCTTTTCAACTAAAGACGCAGCCACGCAACAACTGCGGCATGTTACGGCCTCTTAAATGGGTAGGCCTACTGCCATTTTGTGGAAGTGCCGGACGGTGTTCTCCTTGCTCTCGTCAGACGAGACATAATTACCACGTCGATGATCATGTTGGCCCGTGTGGTTCAAGGCCCTGACCTTGGCAGGAAAAATCAGCATCTCGCTGTCATCGGTTCTAGATTCTTCTTTTTTTCTTTTTTGCGTGTGTTATAAATCACTTCGGAGGGGCCGTTCCAAATGGTCTCGCGGTCCGTATACTTGCTCCTGGGGGCCGGGAGGTTTCCCACCCTGCTCTAGAGCTCTGCTTGAGCGAACGAGTTGAT
>NW_011354043.1:0-3763 GCF_000735185.1 Notothenia coriiceps | reverse complement strand
CCGTTGGAGGTTCCGCTGGGGGTCCTGCCAGCTCCATGTCCAGTCCCGTTGGAGGTCCCGCCGACTACTCTCCTGCCGGGGGTCCTGCCAACCCTATGTCCTGTCCCGTTGGGGGTCCCGCAGACTGATCTTCTGCCGGGGGTCCTGCCAACCCTATGTCCTGTGCCGTTGGAGGTTCCGCTTGGGGTCCTGCCAGCTCCATGTCCAGTCCCGTTGGAGGTCCCGCCGACTACTCTCCTGCCGGGTGTCCTGCCAATCCTATGTCCTGTTCCTCTGGGGGTCCCGCCGACAACTCTTCTGCCGGGGGTCCTGCCAACCCCTTGTCCTGGTCCGTTGGGGATCCTGCCGAAGCCTGTCCCACCGGCTCCGGTTCCTGTTCGGCCGACACCGGGTCCTGCCCGGCCTCCGGAGCTGTCTGGTCTTCGCCCTCGAGCCCGGCCCCCTGAGAGCCGTGGTTTTTGCCCTTGAGTCCGGCCCCCTGAGAGCCGCGGTCCTCGCCCTCGGGCCCGGCCCCCTGACTCTTCCTGCCCCTGCCTTCGCCCTCATGCTCGGCCCCTGAGTTTGCCCGCTGNTCGAGTCCCCTCTCTAGTCCCTCCTCTAGTCCCTTCCCTAGTCCCTCCTCAGGTGGAGAAGGGACTAGAGAAGGGGCTAGAGAAGGGACTAGAGAAGTGACCTGAGGAGGGACTAGGGAAGGGACTAGAGGAGGGACTAGAGAGGGGACTCGAGAAGAGACTAGAGAGGGGACCAGAGATGGGACTAGAGATNAGGACATAGGGTTGGCAGGACCCCCGGCAGAAGATCAGTCTGCGGGACCCCCAACGGGACAGGACATAGGGTTGGCAGGACCCCCGGCAGGAGAGTAGTCGGTGGGACCTCCAACGAGACTGGACATGGAGCTGGCAGGACCCCCAGCGGAACCTTCAACGGAACAGAAGATTTTTTTTAAATATTTAAGTTAAAAGCATCAATCTGGTGCACTTTGAGAGCAAAATGAAGAGATCTATGGATACATCTCTCAACACCCATATAAACAGAATCAGATTTTCTTTTTCTTTATGGATATTTTACAGATCACTCCCCTTTTAAACTTTATTCTTGTTTTACTATCATATAGAATTTCATACCTGTTTTTCATGAATTCTCTTATTTTTTAGACCTATAATGATCAACGTGTGCCTCGGAAATAATTGTTTACATTAAATCGTGACCAAACCGTTTGAGACCCACTTTGAGAAACATTTAGCTATAGGAACATCAATTTCCTCTGGGCCTTTCCCATCGCCTTCCTCTGAATAATCCTCTTATGGACATCAGACAGTCTGTTTCGGTTGAGGTCTTCAAATCAAAACTGATCTTTTGGCCTTAACTTTCAATTAGTAGCTTATCTGTTCATTATCCTGCAGGCGTGTTTGGTCTAAGACTCAATGTATACAATAACCCTACAGTCCTGTCCTCACAAGAATAATATTAACTTCCCGAAAACCCTGCTTCTGAGTAATCCGGTTGTTTGTGCCATGCAAGAACTGCTGTGTACCACTTTATCTCTCTCAATAACCTCCCCTCACTTTTTCTTTCAAGTCAGGCTTTAGTGCTGGACCACCGGCCACCATAGGACATTTCTCTGTGTGTTCTGGCTGTCAGCACCTCATTCAACATGTTAGATCTGGGTCTCTCCTCTTCTCTCACACATGCCATAGGAGGGGGATGTACAGAATAGTGCCTCATAGTTAATGAGGATGATAGCCTGTGCTTGATCTTCAGTATGGAGGGGGAACCAGGGTTTTTAGATATACTCACATAGGGTTGCTCAGTAGTAGACTGAATGAACTGCAGAAACAGAGCTGAAGTGGATTTCCAAATGCACTGCCAATTATTTCCAGAATTGTATTCAGTGTCACTGATCATATCATCTATTCATCCATATAAATAAGATAAGATAAAGTAGTGTTGATCATCAAGTAGATATTTAGTAAGATGTGTAAAAATGTAATTACTTTTAATTTAGCTGATGCTTCTACCATGAAAGAAAAAATCAAGAACCTTGCAAGTACATCAGCTTTTATAAGGCCAATCAATAGAAGGACTACCGCATTGCCTTCAATTAACCCACACGTTTTATTTATTGTCTAATGTGGCCATCTTGTAGAGTTTTTGCTGTCCTGACACCAATGATTCTCTTTCTGAGCTCGTCAAAGGAGAGAGTCACCCCATTCTCATATTTTGTCAAATCTCTGTATTTGTTATCTAGTTGTGCAGCCCTGCTTAAGAAAGGAGGACAATTGATATGGAAGAATTAAATATTCTCTGTGAAGGATTTTACAATTGTATAGTTCTTAATCTGTCCCTCCACATTATTACCTACGATAAATAGGTGATTAAGAGAAATATAATTGGGACTGGGTGTCTGAATAAAAGGCATTGAAGAGGATACATCAACATCATTACCTCAGTTTGATGCTAATGACCTGAATTTGTATGTGTCTCAACATTTTAGTAAATTAGTTGTTCTGGAAGTTTTGGGAAAATTGCTTTGAAATGTGATATTTTGTTAGAAAATTGTGTTTGAATTTCAATAAACTGCACTACATTTAGCTGACGCTTCTTTCCAAAGAGACAGTGCAATCATGAAGATACAAACTGAACAAATCAAAAACCCTGTAAGTTCATTAGCTTTCATTAAGCCAAACCATCGTACAAGCTAATGCACTGCTTCCAAATAAGCCAAGCATTTCATACAGTGCTACACTAAGTCTTACATGCAGAAGTTTGAACAAGGTGGACCAAGGTTTTCCATTCTGTCCCAGAAAAGCTGTAGACTTCCCGCTGTCCTGATACCAATGATCCTCCTTATAAGCTCCTCTAAGGATAAAGTCTCTCCATTATTTATGATTTGTGAAATCTCTGTCAAATTGAGTTTCGGCCATACATACTCTCACATTAGATGCTCTGTAGCTGTAAATGGTGCATTGTGCCGGATTGGAGGCAGTTCTTATACCCTTTTTGTCATAGCAAACGAGAATGTAATAACTCCATTACTCTATCTAAACTACCTATTTTTTCTCCTTTTGTATATCCTTTGTATTTCATGGTAATACAGATTCACATTTTATACAAAGGTCCGGTAGTTCTGATTCATTCTAGGATTGTTGTCATTCCACAGAAAAAAAAATGGTGAACATTAGGAACATTGAAAAGAGGTAATAAGTAAGGGATAATGTGCTTCGCGTCGGGCTCCTGATCAGCCTGTCGGTGTTCTTTTCCCCATAATGACCAAGTCGCTGCAAATTATCCCGCTTATTACATGGCCACATTCTCAACAAAGTAACGACTTGACTCCCAGTATTAATTGAAATGCTTTTATGGACTTAGAAAATGTTTTTATTGATTTAAAAAATAGTTGTGTATTGATTTAAATTGACATGCATCCACTAAGAAAAATAGTCCGTTTTTACCGCTTTTTAAACAGTCTGAATGAAACGGCAGCTCTCAGCTGTGTATTTACCATAGACTGGTATTTACACAATTAATGGCCCATCAACCACAGCTCTCTCCCCCCCCCTCCCCCCCTGATCTTTCTTTTCCAGCAGCTAAATTAACTGTAGGTTACTCTGAGTGACCATATACTGTACGTGACAAGTTTACAGTTAGTGACGTAACAACACCATAAAAGCTGGTGGGTTGAAAGCAATACGGGAGGTACAAATAACTAGAATAATTGTGATTCATTTATTGTGGCTTTTATGTTTTTAGGTATAAAATGTTA
>NW_011354042.1:8905-13839 GCF_000735185.1 Notothenia coriiceps | reverse complement strand
ATCAGGCCTACCTATAATTTATAATTTTGAACTCACCTTTGCCAGTGTCAATCACCTCAACTAGGCAGATGTTTCTTACCTTGACAGCTTTGATGTTATTTTTATTAGAAAACAAATAAATGGAATATCTGTGGTATTTCAAATTAAAGCAAAGTGTGAAGACTCAATTGCTACTTTTGTAAACCACTAGTAAAGATGGTAAACAAATATGTGACAGGAATCAAGTGTTGATATAGTAGTGTGGAAGTAGTAGTGGGGATGGCTGTGCCGGGCTAGTAATCTCTTCTACACAATGAGCTGACTCGGCCCCGGCCCCCCATCACAGTCAGGAACAATAATGTGGCCCCCAGAGAAAAAAGTTTGGTGACCCCTGCTGTAATGCATGATCATTGTTCCCTCTGATTTTGCCTCACGTCATATATTCTACATGTGACGACACACATAAAAGCCACTTCCACAAACACACACAGGATGAGTGATTTATAGCATGACATTGAAAATTCCCTTTGATCTTCATGTTAGCAGAAGTATGAGCTGTTTACTAATCACTGAGTGAGCATAGAAAACATTATGCATGCACAGTATCTCAGTAATGCACATACAGATTAGTGAGTGAGTACAAATAATGTTTAGTAGGCTACATGAAAATCACTGTGAGACTATTTACTGTCATACTGAATCCGCTCTGATAACCCATGAAACCTCAAATGACTACAGTCATTAACAGGACTTAAATGCTAACCTTCTGAATACTGCTTCCTGAAAGAGCGGTAGAAAATGAGTGGGTGTTGTTCAGATTGCAAGGGAGAAGATACAGGCAGAGGAATCAGAGAAAAAAGAAAAACAGAAAAAAAAAAAAGCAATACCAAAAGAGGGTAAGAATGAAAGAGACAAAGTTATGCTTAACCAGTTTTATTTGCTGCTGCGGGTCTCACATCAAATTGAAACTACTATTTTGGTTTTCTCATTTCAAGTGTGAAAACGTTTGGCTGTTTTTTCCCCCTCATATGAGCCTATATCGTTTGTTGTTACTTGTTCCGGGGCCATAAAAGCCCAAAATAGTTTATTGGCCATTTACTCATTGTAGGAACCAATAGCTTCAGTTTAAGATGATGGATGATACTCAATAAATCAGGTAGCAATGGTGTCTCCTAAATCTCTGTTATCTACTTCCTCTTTCAGAATTCTTCCCAGATGGACTTCCTGTGTTGCCCTGGAGACCATTCATCACCGTGACAACCATGTACACCACCTGCAGCTTTTGCTTGAGTCTATTATTACAAGTAGATATGCTGCTTGATGCACAGCAACCTGTGCTTGCATATGCATAGGTGACATATGCATGAGGAGGACAGAGTGAGACAAAGGTAACATTAAGCTGTCTTTGGCTCTGTTCTGCTGTAACAATGTAAATGTCCCCTCTGTGGGACTAATAAACGTATTCTGATTCTGACATGAGAAGGGGGCTGCTCATGAAAAACAAATGAAAATATGACCTCAATTTCTCAAGTCAAACCAAATGAAAATATTACGCATATGTCTGTATATCCTCATTTATTTATTTTTACTTTAACTATTTTACAGAGACTCACTTGCACAACTTAGTATCACTTTAGGCTTTAAGCATCCTACACACGGTTTCGTTGGAAGCTTCAACGGAGACGCTTCCCATTCACTTTGAATGGGGTGACGTCACGCTTTTGCCGAACTGCATTGTGGTTCCGTTGCTTCGCTTTGCCTGCGTTGCTCGTGCTGAAAGTTGAGAAAACTTTTCAAGCGTCAACGGAAGCGCCAGCCAATCAAATCCAATTTATGCAAATATGCCAATACAAGCGCTACCCAATCAAACCGTGTGTATGTAAAGATGCTGGGAGAGCCAGAGCGCGGGTCATTTCGTAATTTTCCCAAAAATGGAGGAGAAAATGATCATTGCAGTAGGCAATCACTTGGTCTTATATGACCAGTCCCTATACACATACCGGGATACAAACAGGGGAACCAGGCATGGATGGAGCAGGCTTTTTTGCTTTGTGTGTCCGGGGCGGGAAATTAATGTGATTGGTTATTGGTCGCGTTAACCCCAAGCGCCAGACAAGCCCACCGGCAGGCGTCAATGCGACGGAACCATGTGTAGGTTGCGTGAACGATGTGTCAAGAGGGCAAAGCAGTATTCAAAAAACAAAGTCCCGATTGAAAATGTATTAGTCGGTACTAATAGCTGACTTGAGCTGAGCATCAAAAATGGTTTTATCCTTTATAAAGGCTGGAAACGGGCAGCAGTGTTGACAGAACAATGCAGCTAAATGTAGGAAATCACATGGATCTTAAAGGATAAGAAGAACTTAGACACTTAATTACAAATAGTCACACACACACACACACACACACACACACACACACACACACACACACACACACACACACACACACACACACACACACACACACACACACACACACACACACCAGTTGCTTTACTCATTAAAAGCAGTTTCCATGGCATTGAGAGCTGAGACATTGTTCCTGTTCATGAAAAATCAGGCAATTAAAGCAACAACTTGTTGCAAGTTATCTGGAAATGACTCTACAGAAAAAACCCTCAATAAAAAATAAATCACTTTAAAATGGTCGCTCTAATAAATGTGTGTGCTTATATTCAAAAAAATAATTGATAAAAGAAAAATAACAAATTGGCCTACGGGGACATTTGAAATTATTTTCTAATCATAGAGGTTTATTGGAATACATCATTGCTGTGGGCTAAAGCAAGATGAATGCCACAATATATACAGTACTGTAGTATTAAGATATAAATGGAATCTACAGTGAATTAAAACAGTAGCATTGGCATGGAAGGAAGTGTTTTAATTCCTAAATGAAACAGCAACAGTTTTACAGATGTAAAATTGTTAAATTAAAGGAAACCACAAGGCTTTGAATACTTAGAGCGTGGTGATGTCACTGTGTATGGTGGTGTAACTTTTCTAACTTGTGATATTTTCCCAAACATCATTAGCTTCTTTCTGAAGAGAGAGAGATATGCCCTTCATCATATCATGCTGTGATAGAGAATGAGAGATCATTACAGTTGAGTTGTATCCCACTATTAAAACATTAAATATTCTGACACAAGAGGGTGACAACTCTAATTAAGACTTTCATAGCGCAAAATCTGAAGTGAAAAATAGATGTGTGCTCAGTGCAACCAAAAAGGGAGTTTTTGCATAAAAAACTAAGCAAGGAACCAAAGCACAAACTTGAAGGGAAGTGACTTGGTTTGTGAATCATGATCCTTAATATGCCTCGGCACCTTTTTGAGACACACAAGTGTTAGAGGGTTCTCAGCATGAGTGCTCATTATTTCCAGGCTGAGAAGGTTTACTACAGAGGATGTTTTGTATCTATTTGCTCACCAGTTATTAAAGAGAAAAGAAGAAACAGAGAAAAAATATCCAACAACTGTAAAAAAAGAAAATAGCAGCATCAAGCGACTAACACCAATGGGTTCATACTGCTATGATGGCAATAATAATAATAATAATAATAATACATTACAAGCGCTTTTCCTGGTGCTCAAAGCGCTTACAAGCAAGTACAGTAAAAAGTGCTAAGCTCGGTGGAATAAGGGTGAGGGGTTAGTGGATTATGATTTAAAGGCAAGTGTGAAAATGTGAGTTTTGAGGGATTGTTTGAATGATGTGAGAGTGTTGGCAGATCTGACGTGGCTGGGGAGGGAGTTCCAGAGTGTGGGGGAGGATGCTGCGAAGGCCCTGTCACCCCAGGTCCGGAGCTTTGTCCTGATGGGCTGCAGTAGGTTAGCTTCAGCAGACCTGAGGCGACGGGTGGGGGTGTGTCGTTGGATGAGGTCACAGAGGTAGGGGGGGGCAAGGTTGTTGAGGGCTTTGAAAGTGAAAAGTAAGATTTTAAAGTCAATGCAGTGTTTGATGGGTAGCCAGTGGAGGTCATGGAGGATAGGGGTGATGTGGTCGGAGCGTCGGGTGAAGGTGAGCAAGCGGCCAGCTGAGTTTTGGACATATTGAAGTTTTTTTAGTATGAATGCAGGTGATCCAAAAAGTATGCTGTTGCAGTAATCCAGTCGGGATGTTATAAAGGCATGGATCAAATGTTCAGTAGTGGTCGATGAGAGGGCGGGTCTGATGCGGGCGATGTTCTTTAAATGGAAGAAAGCGTTTTTTGTGACCTGGTTGACGTGAGGGAGGAAAGTGAGGGTGGGGTCGAGGATGATGCCAAGGTTACGGATGTGAGTGGAGGGGTTCACAATGGAGCCATCGATGGTAAGAGAAAAATCTTGGGTTGAGCGGGTAAGTGAGTTTGGGCCAATGATTATAAGTTCCGATTTGTCAGTTAAGTTTTAGAAAATTGTTTTGCATCCAAATTGTAATGTCAGTGAGGCAGGTGCTGAGCTGGGAGTGTGTGGTTGGAGAAATTGATTTTGTTGAGAGGTAGAGCTGTCTGACATCAGCATAACAGTGGAACTGGAGTTGGTGTTAACAGAGGATTTGTCCAATTGGGAGGATGTAGATGATGAACAGAAGGGGACCAAGTACAGAACCCTGAGGGACGCCATGATTGACGGGGGCTGTGGGGGACTTTGAGTTGTTAATGGAGATGAATTGATGTCTGTCAGAGAGATAGGATTTAAAACGGGAGAGGGCAGTACCGGTAATGCCAATAGAAGACTGGAGGCGGTTGATGAGGATGGAATGGTTGATCGTGTCAAATGCGGCTGTTAGGTCAAGGAGAATGAGAATTGAGAGGGAACCAGAGTCAGCAGAGAGGAGAATGTCGTTGGTCACCTTGAGTAGGGCAGATTCTGTGCTGTGGCGAGTACGGAAACCAGATTGAAAAGGTTCATGAAGGTTATTGCAGTCCAGATGGGATTTTAGTTGGGAGGCAACAGTTCGCTCCAGAAT
>NW_011354042.1:0-2811 GCF_000735185.1 Notothenia coriiceps | reverse complement strand
TTTTGAGATGCTAAATAAAAGTCTAGCTTGTACCTTTGATACCCCGCCTCCGACTCCCATCTCTCGGCACCACACTATGCCACAATTGCGGATTTTGTTAAACTAATACGTTTGCGCTTGGACTAACATTGACGGGGAAGGGGGTAGCAATAAAGATAACACCATTAAACAGTTACACAACATAACAGAAATAATATCGATAGCAGCGTCCCTATCAACCACCTTGGTAACAATGAAAACGTTGTATAGACACAATTTCCTGAAGTAATCTTCGTAATAACTAGCAAACTAAAGATCATGTACATCCACTGCACACATAATCTGAAATAACAACTCATATTTCTCGCATCAAATGACATCAAAACGCATTTTAATGGCCAAACTAACTTTAAAATAGGCATTTTAGACCGAGAATAAAACGAAGTTCGGCCATGTTTTTTTTTTCTGCAGGGAGAAATGTGAAGATCACGTGACATAGACGCCAGCCATTGGAATGAATGGTGAAAAAAAACGTAGGGATCTTACAATTTCAGAGGCGTTTTTGTAGAAATACTACGTCCTACATTGTGGACCAACGTAGTTATTACACGTTTTTTTGTGAGACTGGGTTGTGAATACATATAGACTTGTACCTCTATGTATGTATTTCTGAGTTTACAGCCAGCAAGGTCAAACAAACATTGTCTGAGGTCTCATAGTGAATACATTTTCAAAGACATTTCAGATACAAAGCAAAGTCACTGCTTTTAATGATCTTGAGAGGTTCCTGAAAACTTCCTCTTCTAAAAATCAGGTTGCTGGCTTTTGTTGGTCAATTCGCTAAGTTTACTTTAGATTTGTAAAGGTCAAAGTATAAATATATCTGGAAACATTGCACATAAGATGAATCATGCCAGGTACAGATTTGTCAATAAGTTATGAAAGATTTTGTGAAGGTTTTTTCAAAAGATGTATTTCCACTGTGACAGAGTTTTCATATAAACAGGTATTTCAAATTTATCTGCAGTTTAGTTTGACCTAGTTCAGAATGAAGGTGTTTCTGTCATTCAGAAGTGAATACCACCCCATAGAGTCACCTCGCTGCACCCTCTATGGTTATAAATCAAACATGACGCTCTTTAAATAGGGAAATTAATTATTTACACTTCAAGCCAAAATACCTTGAAAAGGAAGGAAAAAATACTGACACATAATAAGTCATTTCTAGGCCTGAGAGGCTGGCCACTCTATTACCATAGTCTAGATTTATAATGCTCTCATAAGCGTGGAGCCGACGATGGAGAGACTTTTGGTCAGGAAGTACTCTGCTCGCTCCTTTATTGCACCTGCTGTCAGACCCACTGACTGAGGGGATGTTGCCAGTGTACGCTGCGGGCATAAAGCCATTACCTCATCTCTTGAACAGGAAGTGTTGCAAATATAGAAGACATTTTTCGTAACATCCCAAGGCTCAGATGTTTAACAACAGTTAAAGCTGGCAAAAAAACAACATGTTACCTAGCAACAACGGGGAGAGAGAAAAAACTGAAGAAAGTATATCAGTGACTAAACAACTTCCACCAAAAGGTGTTGACGATGTGTGAGCACTGTGTCTCTTTAGAAATAGAAACCAGATATGTACCCTAATAAATGCTGATTAAATTTCACAATGCGCAAATATAACTTGTAACTGTGGAAGTGCAACAGTGTTGACTTTACATGCGACATGCTTTTCAGTGGTGATTTTCTATAGGGAACCTTACATTAGCTATTGAGGCGAAGAAAGTCCCTAAAGCTGTTACAATGGTTGGCAGTGGTAAGAAAGCGTAGAACATTATATATAGATACAAAAGTAAAAAAGAGGAAATTTGCTGTTCTGTAGCCAAGTGTTTTCCAGCAACCAGAAATTGGAGGAAAGAGAAAAACATGCTCATGCCAAATTAAAAATGCAATGTGTTGAACTACTGGATAGTTTCCTACAAGAACATTTAAGTCATAACCTGCCAAAGATATAGAGCAGGGGTACTCAAACTCTTTTGTTAAAGGTCCACTTGTGAATTTTATACAAGGTCAATGGTCCGGATTAATGCCAGTAAAGTCCCGGTGCGTCGGGGAACTCACGCGCCAGAAAATAAAACCCTCTCTCTTTTCCTCCGTACCCAAATCTTTTAAAAATGGGTGTACAACGAGCGGATACAGATTTGCTGCCGATCTCACGTCAAATCGGCGGCAGACCCATATAAAATTGCTATCAGAAACAATGCCTGACGTGTTTTGGACATAATCTCATCTTTGTTTACATTAGAAAGCCTCGCTAACACTCAGAGCTTACCTGTACTGTAGAGCACATGTGTTTAAAAAGCAGGAAATAAAAAAAGGAACTCCCCTTGTGATAAACCTGCAAGAGAAAAAGCATTTGAGCTCCATACTGTTTCAGAGATAATCTTTGATGTGGTTTAGAACAGGATGGCGTTTTATCACAGAAGAATTTAACTTTATCTCCGGTAGAATTCTGATCAGGCATTAGCTCCGCCTCCTCTTATTTTTTTTCAAGCTAAGGACCCAAAATCCGCGTTTCTCTAACAGGACTGACAAAAGAGCGGTCTGAGCAGTATGAGGCATGGCTACAATGGGTGAACTGTTTGGTATTTTAAGCAAAAAACTTCAGAGACATGTTTTGTATGGCCCTGGCCTACAATATATGTTTCCAATATAGCATAATAGGTCCACTTTAATTTACATCAGAATCAGATTAATTTTTTTAATAATAGGACACAGGGTTCGGTCCGGATTGATTTGCAGTTCGGTCCGGTGTTTGAGAAGCCCTGATGT
>NW_011354041.1:0-4158 GCF_000735185.1 Notothenia coriiceps | reverse complement strand
CGAACCTGTCTCAACATTATGGGGAAAACTTCTGTAGCAATGGAGGAGTCAGGACTCAAAGGGACACAAGGAGAGCTGGAGCTTTGATGGCAAACACTGACGGTTTATTTGAAGTATCGGCCGGAGAATTTACAAAACATGTCACGGGCCAGAGGTCTGACTACACGGGAGATGCCACAATCAATTCTGAAGAACTCTTCTGCAGCTCGAGGTTTTAACTTGTTCAGAGTGTAATAATCAACATTCTTCATCAGCGAGACTACACATCATGGACCCTGAATCTAACTCGAGCTCTCGTCCATAGAAAAGAATGTGCGCCAGGGAACCTTCGTCCCTGAACAGTAAACTACCTCATGGCGGCTTGTGCTCGGTCACAGACTGGCAACAACAATGCGCCCAAGCTGCCCCTCCTGAAGAGAGATAGCAGCAATCCCCAAGGCCGTAGACCTATGCCACGGGAAAGGAGACAGTGAGAGGAGAACATGATGAACTGTGTCGAAGGTTGAATACCTAAGCAAATGATTCCCAAACAAATATGAATATGTCTCAATATTGTTTGTATGAACAGATCGACACTCTGTTTATTCATGTGTAATCCGACATGTAAAATACTACAACACACTTGGGTATTGCTGCTATCAGCATTGCATTATCAGTATTGCTAGATTAGTTACGGTTGTAACTTTAAGACTATATAAGAATACACATACATTATGAATATTTAATATATATAAAATAATGTATTATATTACATTATTGCCTCTGCATTGGATTATTATCAGATAGGGTAATAACTTCATAATTAACTCTGTCTGAAAGCAGAAGTCTAGGGCAAATAATTGCAAGTCTCTTCAGTGAGAATGTCACAAAATGATTTTAAAAGAAAAGCCAAATTCTGGAACTAAAAGTAAAACAAAAAAAGTGACATTTTGAAGATAAAAAGTGACAACAAATTTGAGATGCATTGTGGGACATGTAGTTTATGGGCAACGTGCTTCTGTAAAGCGGCATGTAACCGTATAATAAACATACTATATATCAAGGGTGGCGTTGGGGAACTCTAGTTCGAAACTCGCCACTGCGTCAGGCCGTTGTGTTCTTGGGCAAGACACTTCACCTGAATCTGCTCCTGTGGGTACTGTCCACAGTACATGTATGATATGTGTGTAATGTGTACTTGTAAAGCTCCTTGGTGACTTCACGAGGTGTGAAGATGGGCGGAGTGGCGCAGTGGGCTGTGCGTTGATCATCAGATCAAGGGGGCGTTGGGGAAACCTGTCGCTGCGTCTGTAAAGCCGTTGTGTGCTTGGGCAAGACACTTCACCTGAATCTGCTTCTGTGGGTATTGTCCACAGTACATGACCGTTACATGTGTGTATTTGTAAAGCGCTTTGAGCATCTGGAAAAGCGCTATAATAAATGTAAGGAATTATTACTATATTCTTTGCAAGCTCTTGTGGCCACATGACATGAAGTCACGGGCCGGATTTGGCCCCCGGGCCTTCAGTTTGACATCCCTGATATAGACACTTGCATTGCTATTTTGCGCTTCTGGTCAGTTGCCAAACTCCGTTTCGTTATGACAAAAAAGTTGAATCTGAATCTTAATTGTTTTCCCAATACATTTTTTCAGTGCTGCTGTTGTTCCATGTTTGTTCCTCCCTCTTGACATTATACCTGTGTGTTTCTAGTACGTAGCGTCGTCGTGGAACCATGACGGTAACCCGGTGGAGCTGCTGCAGATCAGCGACAGCGTCACACAGTTCAGAAAGGCCCTAAAGGAAAACCCTCGCTTCCTGCAGGACAAAGTCAAACACTACTTCAAGGTGAATACATCCTGTTTGAATGAATGCGTATAGTTGCAAGATGATGGCGGAGGAATAACTGGGCATGCAGCAGCAGTCTCATATTTTATTTGTGAGACCGTGAAGGATAATGAGGACTTTCAGATATTAGATTATCTTTTACAACACAATCATAACAAGAAACAGCAATTCAATACAAGACAAGGCTAGGGTCTCATATGTACTTGAAATAATGTATATACAATATCCTGCATTATATTTTGTTGCTGGACATTTGTATTTCCACATGTATATTTCTTTACTTCTTAATGCTATTTTATTTATATTTCAGAAATATGTTGGACTGTTTATTTCTAGTGTCTTAATTTCTCTTATGTACTTTGCCTTGTTTTGTTTTTATGCTGCTTCAACGCAGACGATTCCCAAATTGGGATCAATAAAGTATCTATCCATCTATCTATCTATCTATCTATCTATCCATTTATCTATCTATAATCTATCTATCCATCTATCCATCCATCCATCTATAATCTATCCATCTATCTATCTATCCATCTATCCATCTATCCATCTATCCATCTATCCGTCTATCCATCTATCCATCTATCTGTCTGTCTGCTATTGCAGAGCTTTCATTGTTGGTCAACAAAGATGAATATGTTCCGGCTGTTTCTGTGATGAAATCTTTATCTCCAGATGATTTTAGGATTTAAAGCTAATGCATGTTTGTTTTCTTGAAATGCAGGAGAACACACACAGACTGACCCTCTCTATGAGTCCAGATGCAACGTACGTGGAGAAACAGGCGAAGGCAGAAGAGGAGAAACTGCAGAAGAAGATCCAGGCTCTGTCTGACAGCGACAGGAAGGAGATCTATGAGAAAGGTAACCAACCATTTCACTGCTCGATGTGTGTTAGGAGTCTCTCTTAACTGACCTAGTCAATGAACAACATTACTTTATCACTAATATAAGATCACTGACCTTTACCCTTTTTAAATTACATACGAATGGGTAGAGGAAATAAGAACTGTATTGGTGACTTGGTCAAGTTATCTACGTACATAACATTTTAGTGATTAAACTTTTCCCCTTTCACCTGAACCATGATTTTATGAGGTGTTTTGATTAGTTTATTGATCTTTAAAAGTAAAATATAAAGATATACACACAGATGAAGTAATTTAGAGAATAAAAAAGAGACTGCTGTCATGTCAATTTACTCTAGAAGTTGGAGTAGGCAGTATTTATTTAACACTCTTTAACAACAATAAAATTCAAATAACATAAAAGGAGATCTATGAGAAAGGTATCATTTCACTGCTCGATGTGTGTTGGGAGTCTCTTTTCCCTTTACAAGAAGGTCACTTCACAAAGTCCTAATAACAATCTGTTGCCCTCTCTGACATCGACCCTACGAAATTACAACAAACCGTTTTTAAAAAAAAATCCTATTTAAAGCTGCTTTGTAGTGAATTACAAAAAGTGATAGTAATCAAACTTTGTCGTTTACAAAAGAAAGACAATTCTGCCGTGAAACATGTCTAAATGTTTTGTTGGGTCATAAGGCAGGTTTAGTCAGGGTGTGCAAAAGGTTGTTAATTTTTTAGTGTGTGCGCGTGTGAAGTGCGCTGCGCCGCCGCTATTTGCATATAGGGGAAACACTGCATTTCTTTAACACTAGAACCGCCAACGGGTACATTTTACCCGCAGCTGTTTTTTGATTGTATGTAACTTTTTTTCAATAACATATTAAAGTCTCCCAGTCCGTGACTTTTCCTGAAAGTGTGTTAGGTAGCACCCTCTGTTGTTAACAATTGTCAATATGAAGTCAGATTGAAAAAATCGCCCAAAAAAATGCCAATTATACCTATATCCGCCAGCGGGTAATATTTACCTCATAGATAATGCAGCGTAAAACATGACGTGTTGCTATAGCAACGCCTTTTGTCTACTGCAGTTCCTTATAGATAGAGATAGATTGAGAGGGAGAGATAGATAGATAGATATATTGATAGATGGATAGAGAGAGAGATAGACAGATAGATAGTTATAGATAGTGTAACATCTTGGAGAATACAAGATCTTGGATGACTGAGCCCACGTTGAGGATGTAATGCATGTGTGCAGGTTACGTGCCAGTTGAATAAAGATGGACACTCGGAATGAGAGAAGTAGTCCGCGTAGTCTGTTTATTTAGACAATTATATGTCCATAGAACAGAACATTACAGATATATCGATAGAGAGAGATAGAGAGATTTGTACCTAAACAAAACACAAGTCTAACACCAAGCGTTTAAATCAGCACTCTTAGCGATATTTTATACTTCATGCTATCTGCAAAAACTATAG
>NW_011354040.1:8773-13330 GCF_000735185.1 Notothenia coriiceps | reverse complement strand
TCAAAAAGGGAAAGCCAAAGTTCAGTGAGCCTCTGAAAGTGACCAAGCAGAAAGGACCTCACAGTTACACACTTGATAATGGAAAAACCTGGGATGCTTCACACCTGTCGGTGCTTCCAGAAACATTCACTCCTCCATCAGAAGAAGTGAGGCCTGCTGAGCCAGCTACAGTGCATGGTGCTCAGAGCAGGAACCAGCGAATCAGAAAGCAGCCTGTTTGGATTGAGGACTATGTCACTTAAACTGTGGTTGAATTAATGTTTGAAAATGTTCTGCATATTGTGATATGTGAAGTTATTATCATTACAGATGGTTTCATGGTTACTACGTAAGTGTCTGTTTAAAATGCTAATGTTATGCATGCTGTTCAAGGGGAGAAGTAACTCTTTTTAAGAAGGGGGGAAATGTTGTGTTCTAATATACTCCTGCCAATAGGGGGCGCAGTGTAACCAGAGTATACATACAATGTTGAGAGAAGAAGAGTAAGCCCGGGAGTTGATGCTGTGGCAGTTAAGCATGACGAACAGTAAAGAGTTGAGTACCCGTATCCTCTGTCCCTTGTTTCATTAATTTCTTTCTACTAATACACAACACCTGCCTAAAAAAAACCCGCCTCCATTGGACTCCTTTGTTTTCTCCCGGACATCACTATGTAACACTTCTATAGGCTAGCGTTTCAACACATTGTACATCATTGGCTAAAGGGCGGGTATCTCTAAGCAACTAACTTATCACAACAGAGCCGGTCAGCTAACCAATCAGAGCAGACTGGGCTCTGGTTTCAGACAGAGGGTGAAAAGAGGTGCTGCAAAAATAAAGAGCTTATTGAAAATGAAAGCATGGAAACGTATCACAGAAGAGGCAGAAAATACAATTACAGTTTGAACCTGAAATTGTCAAGGTAGAGTGAAGCAGACAGGACCCAAACGCAGATTTCACAGAATATTCCTTTATTTCAAGGTTAACTAACAAACAGAACTCTTCCCTGTGAACACAGTCAAGACAAACAAGGATCTAACAATGACAGCCAGACAAACCAGAACTTAAATACACACAGGACTAATCAAAGAAACAAGAGACAGGTGAGGAGGGAGGAGAAAACACAGGGGCACCAGGTGAACACAATCAGGAAATCAGGTAGTAGGGAACAGGTAGGAGGGAACACACAGACAGAAAACCAAAGACAGATCTAGACAAGACAAAACACAACACATACAGATCGTGACAGAAATGAGCATACAATGTTTTCTTTAAACAATTTTCATTTACAAATTCCTATTTTGCAATAGGTTTGCAGTCAGTGGATCATCTGGGGTACTAGTTTACTCAACATAGAACATGTGAGTGTTCAGGAGCACTTTACAAAGGACAGTATACACATTCAAGAAAGATGAATAAATTACTCCATCATATAGCAACAACTACACCATCTTCCCCTGGTTATACCTTGGCAAAGAAAAGCAATGCATTGCTCGGACCACTATGGAGTTTTTCATGGGAAGTTGCCAATGCAGCCCATTCAACATGATGCTTTATATTTGTCAGGTAAGTAACACTTAAACTTTATGGTACACATTTCATTCTGCTTTCCACAACATATTATTATATTTTTCTTCTCAGTGGGTGACTTCCTTGCACTCTGATCTGGGCTCAGTGGCAACGTTTGCAGAGAGAAAGAAAGACGGGAAAGGCTCCGGCTTCATGTTGCTCATAGATCCGAACAAACCACAGGAGACCATTCTCTGCCATGGTTTAATGCACCCACTCAACCAAAGTAACTGAAAGGTTAAAATATGAGGCACATACAGGATGCAAGTGCACACACCAATACACAGAAAAAGCCATTTTAACCAAGAGTTATAACGATAGAATATCTCTGTTCAACCACTTGGACAGCAGTATCTCATCACACACGAAGGCCCAATTCCAAACCGCCCCCTACACCCTACCCCTACACACTACCCCTCCGTTTGCGCGTTCGCACGGCGGGTCCGCCACATTAAGTGCTGTTCCAAACCAACGAGTGTGGAGGCGGAGTGGGTTATGAAGCCCTCAAACAGCGAGTCTGCATCGGTCCTGACTTCACCTGCGGCACTAACTGACCGGACTCAATGCTGTGTGTGTCCGTCATGAAACAAGCTGTTTACTAATAGTTCAGTGGAAACATTTACTGATAAACTACGCCAAGCATGACAGACATTTAATATCGTCATACAGATGCTAACAACTTCATGGTAACCTCATATTTTTTTTAACTCTCTGTTTAGTCTAGAAAACGGTAAATGTTTGCATTTTATTATAAAGTTGTGTATATTTACAGATACTGTTGCAAAAACTAAGACGCTTATAAACATCAGGTTTTAAAACTAAAAGAGGTTTTCAAAAAAGAAACACAATTAAATAATTTTTGGATTTTCTTTTTAGTTATTATTTTTTATCTAAGAGATGCTGATTTGAAACCGGTGTTACCTAAAGTTACGGCATTTCCTGTTTCTGCCAGAGAGAGGGGAGTTTGTCCCAAAGCTGGCCGCTGTTTTTACACCATCCATCTGAAAGAAGGGAGCCTCGTTGAGCTGGGAGCGTGTCTACAGACGGAGTTCACTCAATCACGGAGGGGGAGTGGGTAGGGTGTGGTTTGGAATTGGGCCTTAAACTCTGCACAGTAGCTAGTTGTGCTTTGGGTCCAACTATTGAAGTGTTTATTTTTCTGGAATGTCTTTTGATCTTTGTTTGAATGCTTTAAATGTTTTGGTCTTAGTAACTGTCTAAGATAGACCGGTATATCAAAAGCTTTGCCTTCTTTGCCTCTTTTCGTCACAATGGTGCGGTAAAGCACCCTCTCCTCCTTTTCTCCGGATCTTCTCACGATTTATTGTCCATTCACTCGAGAACAAGACCCTTGAACTCCTTCACTTGTAATAAGAACTATTACCCTACTCCGAATAGACAGTCCATCAGATTCCTGCTGAGACCAAGAGGAACAAAGTTAAGCTACAGAGAATTTGCATAATTGGATGCCAGTTTGATGCCAGTTGTGCCATATAGACAGTACAAGTAGCCAACTGTCCCACACTTAAGGGTAAATGTGATAGTGATAATGCATTTCAGAAGTATGGGGGCATTGTCACACCAACGTAATTTTGTTTAATCTATTTATCCCTTAAATGGTTTCTATATGGACGAGGATGAAGTCATTTGACAGGTTGTATCCATGTAATGGATGTAGGGTTGCAAAATTCCGGGAATTTTCAAAGATGGAAACTTTCCACGGGAATAAACGGGAATTAACGGGAATTAACGGGAATGTATGGGAATAAACTGGGAATTTTCAAAATTGAAGGTTGGCTCTTCATAGGGAACTTAAATTATAGTGGGGGAAAGTATATTTTAGCATAGTCTTTGGACTAAAACAAACAGATGCCATTCAAGTACCACTTGAATTATCCATGCCATAGCACCACTGCTTGCTTCATGGCTATTGAGACCACACAAAGATTTCGGCAACAGGCTCCACAAATGTGAGAGTGGAAAAACTGGTTGGCATTCGGGCAAACCTAAGGCTCTCTGAGGCCGGACACAGAGCCATCTAACAAGGCTGGACAGTGACCACTGGAAGAGGAAGGACTCAGAGTGTGATGTTGATGAGGCCCAGGAAGAGCCCGTTGACTGAAAGGCTTTAGACAAAAAATGCAAGAGGATCGCTTGAAGGAAGTGTTTAATGGGACTTTTTTGGAGGAGAAGGGTGAGTGGGGTTGGGGGGGAATGAGTAACATTTAACTCAACATTCCTGTTTTCGTTCTTTCAATTTAACAAATAATTGTTCAATAAAAATAATTTTTTTTTTAAATTATCCGTGAATGTCATGTTTTTTTGTTGTAATTTTTGCATCGAATATTTCCAAAAATTCCCCAGCTTAACTTCCCATGGAAACCTTTCCGGAAATTTACTGGAACCTTCCGCCCCTTTGCAACCCTAAATGGATGTAATATTGGTGAATGACATGTATTAAGGCTAAGAAGGCATACCTGCAGCTGTACATGTTTTAAGCTGTCAGTAGTTTTCTCCTGGTGATACTTAATGTGGCAGAAGATGTTACATAGCCTCCATTCAAAAATGTTTTAAAATGCCCCCTATAAATCAATCTCCATGTTGCTGACAAGGCTTTTCATCTTTTATTTTGTTGGTGCATCCGCAGCCACTGCATCTAAATGGAAAGCATTTGAGGCATCAAGGCAAATGGGAATTTAACCACATTGGATTAGGTAAAGCGGTCTCATTTTATGGCAGAGTTTAAATCAGCACAAATCTTTCTCCAAGTATACAAACCATGAGCGCAATTTTATTGGCAAACAGGATTTAATCTTCCTCATGATTAAATTGACTCCTGTTCCTGGGACCAAGGCTTTCTCAAATAAAGCAGTGTCTGCCTCTTAATCAAGCCAAATGAGGCAAATAAAACAAAATTCTGGTAAAAATATATAATTCTGATTGTCTAAATCCGTACCCATACAGATAATTAAAAACACTTTCCAATTTGACAATTATCTGGTTCTTTTG
>NW_011354040.1:3958-5141 GCF_000735185.1 Notothenia coriiceps | reverse complement strand
TTATCCATACGTTCCTCGATACAGATGAGACGTTGGACATAGATATTATTTATTGGTGTGCCTGTGATTATTTTATCCAGTCCTGTACAGATGAGACTTTTGGTAATTAGATGTACGCCTATGTTAATGATGTCCTGTAGGATTATTTAACCTGAACTGTACAAGACCAACGGAAATACCTGTCGTGTGTGTGGTGTGTGTGTGTGTGTGAAGTAGTAGTGTGTGTGTGTGTGTGTGTGTGTGTGTGTGTGTGTGTGTGTGTGTGTGTGTGTGTGTGTGTGTGTGTGTGTGAGTGTGTGTGAGAGAGAGAGAGACTCCTGTCCAACCTCCCAAACTTTCTTTTTATGTGTGCATTGTTATTTGTGCTTGAGCAACATTTTACTTGAACTTTATTTCAATGCAGTAATTATTGTCCTACATTTTAATTTGTTTTACAGAGAGGTTTCACAGCTGCCTGGGCCTAGTGGCCCACAGGCGGCGTTTATCCAGGAGCCAGAACTTCCATCTGTGCCGGCCCCCAGGTCAAGATCTACTGTTGCTCAAGGGCCTTCACCAGAGCCAGCACCACCAAGGACCAGCAGACCAGCATTACTACAGCTGCCTCCACCTCCATCTGCGGCTGCCACCAGGTCAAGATACACCTCAGCACAAAGGCTCCATCACAGCCATCCCCTTCAACCCAGCCAGCAAGGAGGTCTCGTGGAGGTCTCGTATAGCACTTGTACACCCCACCTACACAGCAGCCCATGCACCATCACCCCCACCTTCACAGCAGCCAGACCCACTGTTTTGGAAGACAGACAATGACCTTGACACTGTCTTGACATTTATAATGAAGAGTTGGTTGAAAGTTCTGATGTTCAATATTGTAAATAGTGAGATTTTCCAGTTTCTTATATGTTGGTTGAAAAAAACATATTTTATAATAAATTGTTGGTTGAATAAAAAGTTTGAATGCTCAATTTGTATTTGCACACATCACATGAACCTTGGTATGTAATATGAAGTCATTATTCAGTCCTAATGTATCTCAGTCCCTGCTGTGGTGAAAGTAGAGTGATAAACACCTGTTTTACTCAAAATTCGAATTAATTTATTTTCATTTTAGACATGAATTATACATTTAGTTTAGTTTATTTATTTATAGTGTCGTGGACAGTCCCCATCGATGAACTGTCAAAAA
>NW_011354040.1:0-3926 GCF_000735185.1 Notothenia coriiceps | reverse complement strand
ACACATTTATATACAGTGTAATTCAAATATTTCACTACTTTTGTGATCCTAAGACTTTGGTAACCAAATCTAAAACACCAAAACAATTCGATCACATGAGTAAATTTGTGTTTTCACAAGAGTTTTGACAATTTTCCGAAAATCGGATGTCAAATTTTAAGATTTTGAGCTACTTATCTCATCACACAGTGCTCTAATGGGAGTAATTAGCATATATAGCAATACCAGAGATTTTCCTGAACATTTTGACATTTTAACACATGGGGTGCCATGTTCGAAGAAATACATTTAAAAGGTGATTTAAGAAAACATCTAAAAATCGAGAAAATACCCTTAGACTCCAGAGGGTTAAAGGGGTTTAGGTTTTAAGCAGTGGGATTAGAGCAGAGATCGGCTGTTCTACAGCTCATTTTTTACTGGAATTTTTACAAGAAATTGCATTGGTTTAAAATGTCTATCTGTGTTTTGGCTATGCTGAAAGAACATGTAAGGCCTTTAGCTGCACAGTAGATCCAAATACCCCAAACTCTTAAAACCAACCAGTGCATGAACATCTATTTGTTTGCACATTGCTGTATATTTTCTGCTGGTAAAAAGCCATTATCAGAAAAGTCATCCAAAGTTCAGTTTATTTTTACAGTGCAATATTGCTGTCATATGAAAAATGTGAACAAAGACCATTTTGCTTTTATCTATTGAGGACCATGGCACGCTGCTCTTGATTACAGGATGATTGGTTGGTCTGATGAGAGACAGCTCCTGCCAGGGATGGCAGGATGCTAACATCTCCTGTCAGACAGCTCAACAAAGCTGACAGCGGCACTGCCAGATGTTGTTATGCAACAAAACTTTCTTTCATATGCCAGGCCTGCAATTCTGGAGCTGTTTCTGCGGTCCAAATCCAATCAAGTATCTGCTGCTAAATTGTTAATTTCTGTCTCAAGTAAGATAACATGACATAAATAAGGGTAAATGAAATGTATTTTTTAAATATTGATGTGCTTGTATTTTATAGTAAGAACACACAATAATATTTTAAAAGAACCTTCCCAAACATTTGTTCACACATCACCATCAGTGGGTAATGTATACAAATCCTGTGAAATCCTTTAATTGGAGGCAACCTCAATAATTCCGATATGCTGAAAAGAATAATATCACCGGGACAGGGAGAGAAAGATGCTGTGTGTATTTCTTGAGGTGTAAATATAATTCAGAATGTGTGATGATGATGTTTTTTACCTTTTTTTTTAAAGACATGAAGTGTGAACAGAATGACAATAAAGGACTTTTGAAAATCGGAAGAAGAAGTTTTTTTAAGTGGGCTATTAAGCGGTGCAGCGGTGCTGACTTGAGACCGGTCTCTACCTGACCGGAGTCGCGCTGTGTGTGTCCGCTGCTGTCAAGCTGTTAACAAGTAGTTACAGCAAACATCCACTGATAAACTGCGATATTAACAACCTCATGATAACCTCATATGTTTTAACTTAGGATCATACCTGTGTTTAGTCTAGAAAAAGGTAAATGTGTGCATTTTATTAGAAAGTTGTGTATATTTACAGACCGTTGCAAAAACTAAGAAGCTTATAAACATCAGGTTTAAAACTAAAAGAGCTTTGAAACACAATGAAAGATGTTTGGAGTTTTATTTGAGTTATTCATTTAAACTTTTTGTCTAAGAGATGCTGATTTGAAACCGTTGTTACATACAGTTACGGCATTTCCTGTTTCTGCCGGAGAGAGGGGAGGCCGTCCCAAAGCTTGCTGCTGTATTTACTCCCTCCATCTGACAGGAGGGAGCCTCGTTGAACTGCGAGTGTGGCTACAGACGGGGTTCACTCCGTCACGGAGGGGTAGGGTCGAGGGAGTGGTTTGGGATTGGGCCTGTAATGTCAGGCTGATCAGGTCCGAGCTCTGTTACTCTCATTCAAACGTTAATCACTCACTCTGGCGCTCCTGCTGCCCCCTAGTTGTTGGTGGTGTCAACAGCTGCTTTGGGCGCAGTTTGGTGCGCCCCGAGCTGCTCCCATCTGCTGCATTGAAGAGGTGCTGACTGATTTATGCGCCCCAAGCAGGAAATACATGACTTATCAGTAACTTTAGACATCGTAAAACCATTTTTTTCGATATTTTATCTTAGATTATACATTTAACTGACACCAACTATATAAAAACCTAAATAATTTAAATATTTTTTAATGACAATCTAGAATGTGGGAAGAGATGGGGCGGTGCCCCTAGCGCCCTATGGGCCGGCCGCCACTAATGGGAATATGCTTAATTAGTTGCGGTTTTTAAATTGAAATTCAATTATGTATAGTTTCATGGTCACTTTACTTAATTTCAGTTTAAAAATGAAAAGGTGAATTTCCAAATTGCAAAATCAACATGAAAAAATAAAGCTTTACATGATGGAGGGGCTTAGCCCGCCCCCCAGGCTCTCCAGCAACAGGCTGATGCAGGTATCGATTTGTATTTTAAAGGACGCTTTAGAATCTTATATCGGGAAGTAATCAGAACAATGGGAAACATAATGAAACATCATAGAATGTTTTCCTTCACTCACATTGTCCATGTACAACTCATTGGCACAACAGTGTTCCTGTTTTGTGGCATCACTACCCCACATGCCACACCTAGGTTTGTTCAGCATGAGCAGTCGGTGGGTCGGTCCGGACTAAAAATAACTTTTAGATGAATTGCATTTAAATTCCTGATGCCAAGGTCCTGAAACATATTTATTTTGAGGATATTCTGATTTTCTATTTAGTGTGACCATGAAGTAGATGTTTAAGACTTCAAGAGGGCATTTTCGACACTATTGGATAGCTACCACGACCTGTTTCATGATGCAGTTCTTTTAACTTATATTTCACCTTAAACTTCATACAAATGCCTAATGTTTAACACAGATTATGTGGTCATGCGTTTTAATAAAGGTGCTGCCACACACTGTATATGTGCACAGAATGAACTTGACAAATCAAACTTTTCCTATGCATCTTAAAATCCTCCCACTTTACTTGACTTACAGCTACATCAAATACACAAGTTGCTGTTTTCCTTCAGATGAATGCATTATACTTTACTGAAAAGTGAATTATCAAATTGATATGCAAATCATGTTTGAGTTTGAAAAGTATTTGTATTAAAACATTGGTCCATTAAAAGTTCCTTCTCTCCATCCAGCTTGGTAATTCTGCTTGATGGAGTTGAAAACTGTTTCACTCGACCTCGTTCTCCCTTCAGATTCAATCTGAGTCTCAGCGATGTGTGTGTGGGGGTGTATTCTGCATGTGTGTTCTCTCTTTTTATATGCATGTGCTGTTGCCTGTGTGTTCTTTTATGTATGCATATATGTCCGTTTACATGCGTGCACGTGAATCCAAGTGTGAGCTGAGTGCAATAATTCTCAGACGTCTGATAATTAATTTATGTCTTACCTGCCTTTTCACGGAATTACTCGGCGGCCCTGAGGGGCCGGCGCTGCACGCAATGCTGCAAATAACAGCTCAGATGAAGAAATGCAAATGATCAGGCTACATCGAGCACCATCCCATAGGGACACACCCACACACACAGACACACACAGTGAAAACAACCACAACAACTGTAGTCCCCTCTCTCTCTCTCTCCCTCCCTCTCTCTCTCTTGCTTCAGGGAGAGGGAGCCGGATGAATATCAGCAGGGGTCAGAGAAATGCTTGCAGTGAATAACAGAGGCATAATAAACAGAAGAATTCACTCAAATTATGAGTGCTGCACACACACACACACACACACACACACACACACACACGCACACACACACACACACACACACACACGCACACACACACACACACACACACACACACACACGCACAGGTCAGGAATACTTACCTGTACAAATAACCTTATCAGAGCATCTAAATATGTGATTACTTA
>NW_011354039.1:0-2495 GCF_000735185.1 Notothenia coriiceps | reverse complement strand
GAATTGTTTCCACTTCCGCGCCGTCCTTTAATTTCTTCATACAGCGGGAATCCAAATGAATTAATCCTGAGTCCAATAGCCATCAGTCACCCCAATAGTGCTCCTTAATTACGCTTTCATCCTCCTTTAACAAAATACTTCACATCCATCCAGTTTGTGACAGTAGTTGTAGCATTTTTGAGACTTTTAAACTTTAATTACCCCCTTGTGTGTGTGTGTGGGGGGGGGCACGCAACTTCAAACAGGAGTCATTTGGGAGGGCTCTTTGGAAAAAAGGTTGGGAACCCCTGTGGTAAAGGTTGATAAAACATTAACTCAGTTTGAACTTCCATGGATGTTTAGTGACTTTAAGATTCTTAAGAAGTGAAAATACAGCTTCTTGACATAATAAGCTTTTTCAAGCTAGTTGATTACTGTTAATCTATCAATCTTATAACTATATTATTTTCCCTATTATGTTTCAAATATTTGTATACTATACAGTAAAGAGGGAGAGAGTATTTCCATTTCCATCAAATCTGATAATAATGTTCTAGATCCTTGATGATTCTGCACATTTTTTATTTTTAAATCTGTATATTATGCCATTTTTCTTTCAAGAGTTGTTCCTCTGTTAGATTTAATTAAATTTTATAGGCAAGGATATTAAATCTGTAATGTTTTGCTTTGCTTTGTTTAAAGTGAGCTCAATAAGACAATTTCCAATCAATCATGATGTTATGGACAGAACGTATCGAATCATCAGTGCATGCATAGTCCTTTTTAATTGTCATGATATAATGACAAAAAATTACCAGCGCAAATACCCAGATCCTTAAGTAATGGCATCCAATTGTTTTTTTGTTTTTTTTATCAACAGTCCAAAACCAAAATATATAGCATTTTCTGCCATTACAAAGTATACATTAATTGACTAAATATTTCAGAAATAAAGTTAAGAATTATGCAAGACTAGGCACAATACGTTAATGGCTATTTTTTTTTCATACTACAGTTGGGTATTTATTTGAAAAAGGTTTTTATACAACAACTACTTGCTAAGCTGTGTTGATGGAACCACCTCTGATTGAAATGGACCGTGATGTTGGACCGGTTCTGGACTCACAGTCAGCGTTGGGCCCGAGGCTGATGGTGCTCTGTCGGTCTCTGGAGGCCACTCGAGCTGACAGAGACTTCCCCAGCTTCAGTGTGAAGGAGCTCTTCCTCTGAGACAGCTGCAGTCTAGAGATCAGCTCTGAGGCCGAGAAGCGCCGTCGCTCCTGATCCCCCTGACGGCTGCGGGACAAAAAGCTCCCCCCTGTGGCACTGGACGTCTCTACACCCCCGCTGTCGTCCCCCAGCCCTGGCAGTGAGTCCTCTATTATGTGTAGGGGTTCTTCAGGTAGATTAAAAATATCCTCCTCACTGAGGTTTGGGAGATCTGAGAAGCCGTCTACAGAGGAGGGGCTTGAAATGGCCTCCAGGGAAGATAATCCGCTGAGGTCCTCCTCAAGGAAAGAAGCAAAGGGTCCTGGGAAGAGGTAGTCTGCGTCCAGGATCGGGCTGCTGAGGGATTCATCACTCGGGCTGTCAGGGGAATAAATCTGCATCTTTCTCCCTGGAAACAGGAAAAATAACTCCATGAGATAAAGAAGAATCATGTTAAGAGTTAGGTGCCACTTTACAATAAGACTACCCTTATAAAGGATTCATTAAAGGGTTTATTATTAGGTTATTAATTAGGTTGTAAATACTTTATAAATGGTTCTTAATGATTAATAAACCAGTTCTAACATAGTTTTCATACATCAACACAGGCTCACTATTTGGCAAGATAACTAAGCCTTATAATGGCACTATAGCTTATTTCATCTTCTTCATCAGCCAGCATCCTTGGTATCTGTTGTTCACAGAGTTGATTCTCCCCCCCTTCCATCTTGATGTTTCTTGACATCTCTTTAGGACCATTTATTTACGAGTTACTAACATTTATAACTGCCAAAAGGGAGCCTTGTAAAGTGTTAAACAAATCACCATTTATTAATGAGTTACTACCATTTATAATTTGTTTAAGTGGCAAAGTACCACCCATCTACTTCCGCCCCATGGGACCTTATTTCGGAAAAATTATGTATTGAAGTCAATGGAGAGAGAAAACGTATCTTTCGATCCCGTTTGAATTGTGAAACGAATTACACATATGATGTTTGTCAATCTTAAAAAATAATTTCCATGTCAAAAAAGTCAGTTTGTCGTAAAACTGTTGAAATATAAGACTATGAAAAATACTTAACTAGAAAGACTACAAATCCCAGAGTCGCGTAAGTGATGTCATAACTGATGTCACAATTGTTTTCCTCCACCAAATAAGAGATAACTAAGATAAGATAACTTTAACAAGATGCCTGTGTGCTTAGTACCAGGTTGTTATCATACCAGCAATGGGTCTTGCTTGTTCTTTCGCTTCCCGTCTGATGAAAGGACCAGGAGTGGCTGGATCAAGTTAGCTACCTAGC
>NW_011354038.1:0-2225 GCF_000735185.1 Notothenia coriiceps | reverse complement strand
GTCATTCGAAGCTTTAAAAGCCTTCTGCAAGTATTTAGAAGCAGAGACTATAGGGTAGGTAGTTCACTTCAGAAACACTTTTTGTTATATTCCATGGAATGCTCTTAACATCCCAATAGCAATGAATACATTCATAAATAAATGACATCTGTGGAAGCCGTGGCGCTGTAAAAATCACGACCAATCATCTGAGCCGGCCCGGCTAAAGTAACTGGATGGCCTACCTGCCTGTCAGCCTTCCATCTGTGCACAAACTTATCTCGTGCCCTCATTGGTCATGTGCGCGTTTGTGGTTGTGTTGGGGCTCTGGAAGGAAGTCTGAAGGAAGAGGCAGAATTTTTCCGGTTGTGTATTTTCAAATTCTAGCGCACTCGAGCTGGTTTCTCCATTCTTACGGCCCGTCCACACGGCGGCGTGTGTTGAAGCTTCAACGCTTCTGCCCATTCACTTTGAATGGGGTGACGTCATGCTTTGCCGAACTGCATTGTGGGAGCGTCGTTTCGCGTTGCTCGCTTCAAAAGTTGAGCAATGTTCAACTTTTGAAGCTTCGACGGAAGCGTCAGCCAATCAAATCATATGCCAGTACAAGCTCTAGCCAATCAAACCCCGTGCTTGTGTGTCCGCGGCGGGAGATTCATGTGATTGGTTGTTGGTTGAGCTTCAGACACGCCCGCCGGCAAGCTTCAATGCACGCCGCAGTGTGGATGCTGCGTTACCTACCCTACCTTTAAGTAACCCTATGTTTTAAAAAAAAAAACTCAACATTAAGGCTGGAAAAAAAATGTATGCTAATATCCAAAATGTTTAAAAAATGCTTTGAGCCCATTTACAAATGACAATATATCTGGAAGACATGACGAAGCATTAGTAAATAACTCCTCAGTAAAGTTTAAATAAGCTGTTTTCTCCCGGTCATTAACCTTTGTTCTCCATTTCAACTTCTTCCCTTGTGATATCCTGATCATTTGTAAGAGCAGTAAAACTTGAAGTACATATATATTTGAGAATCTGTTTCACTGAGATGTGACTGATGTGCTACAGGTGCTGGCTGCATGTGACTGTTTTCTATCTCATTTAACATGCCATTGATGATAGTAACTTGCTTGATGAATGGACTTGTGAAAGTGAAACTGCTATGCTGTGTAAGAAAAAATAAATGAATTTTCCCTTTTTGTCAGTCATACGAGTTTAAAATTAGGTGTTTGAAGCAACGGAGAAGAGACCTCACTAAAATGTCTAGAAACCCTCAACTCTTGTATTTTTTATACTTTACATATGTGTCTGAGTGTGTCTATTTATAAAACATATCTAATAAATGGAATGGGAACTCTGGGCGCTGCTGTCTGTTCTTCAATCTGTCCAATATGAGACATGTCTTTCATTTTCAGATCAGTACGTGCTATGAACAGGACAATGTCACAGGATGATATGAAATGAAGATGTTTTATTTGTTGATGCCAAGCGAAAGCTAGTGTGCGCGTGTTGCAAAGAGTAAAACCATTCACTGATTAAATGTTTTATCAACTCACGGACAAAGGTAAACAATCGTAATTGAGTATGGTTTAAAGATAAACAAAGACACTCTTATATTTGAAAGATATACTTGGTTGTTATATCCGTTTTACAAGTACATTTCCAAAGTTGACATGAAACATCACCAGATCAGTGATATAGCAGAAAAGGAGTGAGTCCACATGACATAAAGGATATATTCAAACCCTCAAAGTAAAGAAATGGCTTTAGGTTTTGAGAAAAAGAACGGACAAACGAAGCTCACCGTAAGTTCAACCAGGAAGACCGTCTTTACTCATTAATTTACTATTCCCATGTAACTACTCGCTCTCCTCTCCAGGGGCGGTTCTAGGGGGAAAGGGGGGACCAGTGCCCCCCTAACACTGACTTTGGACCCCCCTGTGGCCCCCCTGAAAATGAAAAGAAAAGAAAAAAAGTTTATGATTAAACGATTTCTTGGCTGACGGAATAGGCGTAACTAACGCTATTTGTCATTCTAGTCGGACCCATTAGAGCAGGGGTCTCCAACACGTCGATAGCTCGCAAGCCCTCAATAAGTAGCTCGCCAAGCAAATCCAAAATGTAAAAATACACAGACAAAAAAGGGAATGTAATTAAAAGAATCTACCCTATGCATAAACGAAACCTCAATCATAGCGAACTCTATCTACTTACTACAACTCTATATCTATCTAACACCCCCCTCCCCCCCC
>NW_011354037.1:0-2285 GCF_000735185.1 Notothenia coriiceps | reverse complement strand
CACACACACACACACACACACACACACACACACACACACACACACACACACACACACACACACACACACACACACACACACACACACACACCAAACATCACATTCTGGAAGGCACACAAAGAGACACAAATACTCCCTTCTCCTCCCTCTCTCTTCCTATTTCACACACACACAGAGAGAGAGACACACACACACACACACACACACACACACACACACACACACACACGCACACACACACACACACACACGCACACAACAGCTACCTTGTGAGAGTAAGACCTGATGTTGCCCATCTAGTGAACTGCTGAGAGTTAGGCACCTGCAGTCCAACTGTGTATGATGTCAGAGCAATGTAGGAAAAAGGGCAAGTGTATTCTTGTCCACTCATCAATGCTAATCTTTAACTTTTAGTCCAATCATCTACCTTTTTCTCTCACACAAACAAACATGCACCACAGCCCCTACCCATTAGCGAGAATAGGTGCCAACTGTCAAGGGCAAAACACACATACACACAGTGTGACATCATTTTCACTACAGGCCTTTTGATACCACCTCACACCGCTCAGCACTGCTCTGCCAAAGCCTCTCTCAGGTATCTCTCTCAGGCTTAAGGTGAGTGGTGACAGCATGCGCTTGTAAATGCAGTCAATACGGTGTTAATGCATTTAGATCATTTATATAGTTAATCAGATTATGCATTGCCAGGAAGCTGCCTATAAATGACCACAACATGCTGGGATTTAGGGATGTTGTTATGTAGCAGTAATATAGCAAAGGAAATGAAGTTCCCATACAACAAAACAAAATTAAATGATTGAAATTTAAAATAAAAAACTATGTTTAGGCTTAACCAAAATACTAAACATAACCAATTAATTTTTCCTTTTTTTCTATTAATAACTTTAACCACATATCTAAAGCTGCGACTGTGATCCAGGATAGAATAAATATCCCTCGAAACGTTATTGAAAATGTAGTTAAGATTTTAGGGAGCATCCTCTTATAGGAGACAGTAGTGAATGTAAATAACCAGGTAATCATGTTACACCTTCAACTGAAAGGACGCTGGCGTTGCTTCTCCGCCGCTCCTTTGTTTTATTGTTTCCAGTCCAGATTTGAAAACATTGTTTGCCTGGCTAAAACAAATGTTAAATGTTAATTAACATTAGTATCTTTTTGTATTACATCGATATACCGAATCGCCATTTCTGTTACTTCACGCTGCTGTCACCACCCTGCTGGCTCATCGGTTCATAGCTCGCTAGCTAGCAGACCCTTAGCCCTCCGGTGGCTACAACGATAAACTCCATCCCGGTGTGGTCAGCATACCTGCTCTCGTCCCAGGCCTGGCTCCAGGATGAAATGACTGAGGGGGCTGTTAAAATATACTCCTGACCTTCACATCTCCGACCACCTGGCCATCACCATGGACATTAATATCCCCATCCCCATCCAAAAACACAAGCGCACAATAACCTTCTGAAACCTTAAATCCCTGTCTCCCTCGGCACTCTCAGCCTGCATCACCTGCAAGATGTCCGCCTTCCCTCCCCCCCAGCCTGAAAATCCATGTCAACTGGTGGACTACTACAACACCACCCTCTCCTCCTGCCTTAATGCACTGGCCCCCCCAAAAAACAAAACTATCTCTTTCACACATTCAGCTCCCTGGTACACCCCCAAACTCCACCAAATGAAATCACAAAAACGCCAACTGGAACGCCTTCACAAGAAAACCACTCTAATAGTTCATCTCCATGCCTACCCCGACTACCTACAACAGTACAATAACGCACTCAAAGCAGCCCGGTCCAACTACTACTCACAACTGATACACTCCGGCTCGAGTAACCCCAAGGCTCTGTTCTCCACCATCAACACACTCCTTAAACCCTGTGACAACGCCACCCCATCCTTCACAACCGCACAGTGCGATTCTTTCCTCTCATTCTTTCAATCCAAAATCGACAGCATTTATAGAAACCTGGGGCCGTATTCACAAAGGATCTTAGGGCTAAAAGTAGCTCCTAACTGGCGAATTTAGGAGAAACTCCTAAACATAATGGGCGTGTCAGTCTTAAATTTAGGACTCCTAATTTTATTCACTAAGAGCAATTCACAAAGTGTTTTAGGCCTAAAAGTAGCACCTAAGTTTAGGAGAGCTTAAAAGTCCTCGAGAGGACTCCTAACTCAGTAAGACCTATTCACAAAGAATCTGAAAATGGCTGCGAGACTAAATGTTTTGGAGACAATGGAAGACTGTGAATTGATCAAGAGAT
>NW_011354036.1:0-2585 GCF_000735185.1 Notothenia coriiceps | reverse complement strand
GGAGGATTAGTCAAATGAAGCCGCTGACGTCACTTCTTCTGCTTTGGGTTTACTGGCAGGCCGCAAACAACTTCACGGCGTATACTGCCGCCCGAAGTCGCCGGCCAGAAGTCCCCGGCCAGAAGTCCCCGGCCGGAAGTCCCCGGAGTTGGGGACTGGCTTCAGTAGAAGCTGCTGGGACTCCCAGCAGCTTCTACTGAAGCCTTCCGAGTACATCGCCAGAACGCCGACACCTCCTCATCTCCACCGCTCCCATGTTTTCTTTTGTGTTGCCATAAGTTAGTCTCTCTCCGTTGGTGCGCGGGGCTAATGCTAATGCTAATAATGCTAATGCCAGCAAATACAACGGCGGCTTCAAAAAACGTTCCCGAGTTTTACGGGGCGTGATTTGCAATTCGCCCAGCCAATCAGAAATTGGTACTTTTTTCTCCCCAGGCTAGCCCCACCTCTCTAGCAGGGACTGAAAAGGGGGGACACGTTCTCATGAACTGGTGTGAACGCAAAATTCCAGGAACTAACGGAACTAAACGGGAAAAGTGCTCCGGTGCGAAAGCGCTTATTGTGTTCTTTGTAACCAAATGTCTCTCAGAGGGGCGTGGGGAGGGGCTCCTTATTTTCATCTAAAGTAACAGACAGAGAATCAGCACTAATAATAGGGGACCTTTAAAAGCACCTTCATAGCTCAGAGAGCCATCAGCCCGGACTTAAAGTACGGATGAGAGTTGTACACAAACACACCTTTTATCTTATTTAAAGTGTAAAAAGTGTCCGTCAAAGCAGGAGGAGAGTCAAAATAATTGCACATAAAAACATTCTTTGACTGATGGTGGTTTAATTACACAATGTGATGTTTTAAACCTAATCATCAGTAATGAGGATATAATGATTAACATGAAAGTTTTATTAAAAAAAGCTTAGTTTGTAATGTGTAGAGTGTCATATGTCTTTGTTTATCTGTCTTAAAAGTATAGATTATTCTAATTGATTCAGTATTTTTTATATTTGGATTATTTATAACCCCATTGATAAATATACATTTGATTGTTGACATGAACTGTATAGGACTGATTATCTATCATTTAATTGTATTTGTGTTTTATTAATACACTTATTATCTTGTGTTTAATAAATGCTCACTTGACAAGAACAAAAATCTGAATTAGTGATGAATAAAGTCAATCTAATCTAATGGGTGAATACAAAAATGACAAAATAGGAAATGACCTCACTTTAATGTAACAGCCTTTAAATCCAGGAAATCAAACTCATGCAACATTGCACACGACATGTACTCTAATATTATGACGTATGTAACATTGATATGCATCCCAGCCCTTGTTAAATCCACTTAAATCCTCGTCATGTGTTTTGCGTTCATGCTCGGCACAAAGCCTCATTGTTGTTTTAATGAGCGAGAGGTGGAGAAAATACACTTTCTTCCTCTTATTAAAACCAAATAAAGCCTGTAATGGAATACGTATTAAAGAAAATCACTGTTGTGTTTCTCCTCTCTCTCAGAGTACGTCCAGCTCTACGTCGACTTCCTGCTCAATAAATCCATCGACAAACAGTTTGCTGCCTTCTTCCACGGCTTCCACAGCGTGTGTGCCTCTGACGCACTCATGGTGAGTCCAGTGTGTGTGTGTGTGTGTGTGTGTGTGTGTGTGTGTGTGTGTGTGTGTGTGTGTGTGTGTGTGTGTGTGTGTGTGTGTGTGTGTGTGTGTGTGTGTGTGTGCTTTCACTCACGTCCACATTGTGTGATATTTCAGGACATGATCAGACAGGCTGTGGTTTAATAATAGGTGGTGTGTTTACCAGTTTTAGGTGGTGGTGTGTGTGTGTGTGTGTGTGTGTGTGTGTGTGTGTGTGTGTGTGTGTGTGTGTGTGTGTGTGTGTGTGTGTGTGTGTGTGTGTGTGTTCTGAGATAGAAATCTGAATTTTAAAAAATGGTGGTGGTTTTTTTCTCTCAGAATTGTGACTTTTTTCTCGGTAAAAAAAAAGAAGTAACTTTTGGGCAGATCTCCGAATTATTTTTGACATCTGGCCCTAATCCTCTTCCGTAGGTATACATAGTAGGTTTGGACACGTTCTTGTGCGCACGAGAAAAGGTTGCATGCTCACAAAAAGTTTCACGTGTGCACAGTTTAAATTTTTTGTCCATGTCCACTAAGGGCCTCCGTAAACACCATATAGATTGTAGCATTAAAGTGCACAATCCAAAGAAATAATAATCGTAAAACACATTTTATTTGAGGAGAGGGCAAAGAAGTCCAATGGGATGTTATAACACGATGTCCTTAGTTGATATAGTTTTGCACACGTTCAGTTTTAGATTGTGATGGCTCCACTAATCAACCAGAAAGGGGAACTTGTCTCTGTTTGACCTGTCTGTATAATATCACTGTGATTGTAGCTTATGACAGATATACAGTGGGGCAAAAAAGTATTTAGAGGGCACAAATTGTGCAAGAAAATAAGTTTATGGTCAATAACTTTGTTGGCAATGACAGAGGTCAAACGTTTTCTGTAAGTCTTCACAAGGTTTTCACACTGTTGCTGGTATTTTGGCCCATTCCTCCATGCAG
>NW_011354035.1:0-3344 GCF_000735185.1 Notothenia coriiceps | reverse complement strand
AAATTGAGCGAAATGAGGAATGGCTAAAATGCATGATCTGTTTGGTATTTTGAAAAATAAAAAGTATAAATATGCCTTATATAGGAATGGTCCTACACAATATTGTTCAAATATAGCATGATCGGTCCACTTTAAAGAAGTAAATAAGTCTTGATAATCATATCTGAGATTTCCTCATAAACTGCTGAAGCCTTTATCAGAGCAGTGCACCCTCTCACTGTTGGAGTTTGGTTTATTGCATAAAAAAGTATTTAGTCAGCCACCAATTGTGCAAGTTCTCCCACTTAAAAAGATGAGAGAGGCCTGTAATTTTCATCCTAGGTATACCTCAACTATGAGAGACAAAATGAGAAGAAAAAAAATCCAGAAAATCACATGTCTGATTTTTAAAGAATTTATTTGCAAATTATGGTGTAAAATAAATATTTGGTCACCTACAAACAAACAAGATTTCTGGCTCTCACAGACCTGTAACTTCTTCTTTAAGAGCCTCCTCTGTCCTCCACTTGTTAACTGTATTAATGGCACCTGTTTGAACTCGTCATCAGTATAAAAGACACCTGTCCACAACCTCAAACAGTCACACTTCAAACTCCACTATGGCAAAGACCAAAGAGCTGTCAAAGGACACCAGAAACAAAATTGTAGACTTGCACCGGGCTGGGAAGGCTGCATCTGCAATAGGTAAGCAGCTTGGTGTGAAGAAATCAACTGTGGGAGCAATTATTAGAAAATGGAAGACATACAAGACCACTGATAATCTCCCTCGATATGGGGCTCCACGCAAGATCTCACCCCGTGGGGTCAAAATGACCACAAGAACGGTGAGCAAAAATCCCAGAACCACACGGGGGGACCTAGTCAATGACCTGCAGAGAGCTGGGACCAAAGTAACAAAGGCTACCATCAGTAACACACTACGCCGCCAGGGACTCAAATCCTGCAGTGCCAGACGTGTCCCCCTGCTTAAGCCAGTACATGTCCAGGCCCGTCTGAAGTTTGCTAGAGAGCATTTAGATGATCCAGAAGAGGATTGGGAGAAAGTCATATGGTCAGATGAAACCAAAATAGAACTTTTTGGTAAAAACTCAACAAGACGTGTTTGGAGGAGAAAGAATACCTGTCTTTGGAGGAGAAAGAACACCATACCTACTGTGAAACATGGGGGTGGAAACATCATGCTTTGGGGCTGTTTTTCTGCAAAGGGACCAGGACAATTGATCCGTGTANTGCAGTGCGCAGTACCACACGCCCCTCCTTCTCAACCTCAAGATCGCCCCGGTTGAGAAGGAGGGGCCGTCCCGTCACGTGTCTCAAAGGTTGAGAAGGAGGGGCGATCTTGAGGTTGAGAAGGAGGGGCGTGTGGTACTGCGCACTGCAGTGAGGGGCTTCTCTTTCGAGCAGCAATGGCCGGCCATGGCCAAACCTCTCATTCCCCTGATAGGTGGAGAAATGACCAATAGCTGTAGCGCCACCGTCCTCACGTTAGGACAGTGTTCAAATCTGGATCAGTCTGTATCAGATCCGTTGCAGCCCCTTTTTTTAGAGATTTGGGTATGGAGGAAAATAGAGAGGGTTGTGTTTTCTGACACTTGGTGAGTTCCCTGGAACACCGGGGACACATATTCATGTACAAAAGAGGTACAAAAGTGCATTTTGCATGATAGGTCCCCTTTAAGTCACTTGAAAGCTTCAGACATTCACCAGCGGGGTATTTACTGACGTATTTCATGTTGTAGAACAAAACCTTTTTGTTTTAACCACAGAACTTATTTCAAGCATCTAACTACAAACGTTTAAAACGAAGGAACCAACAATGCCTAAATGCTAACTCATTCTCGGGTTTGAGAACTCATTCTTGCACCACTCTATAAAGCCTTAATGTTAGCAGACAGCTTTTGTTTGTAGTGGGACAAAGACAGAGGACTTGTACTAACCTTGTTTGGGATGGGGAACTTGGTCTGCTCAGCCTTCCCAGGAGTGTGTATGGCAGTGAGAGGGGGAGGCCAGGAGTGGGTCATCTCCTAAACACACAAATATTTGTATTACATACACATCCTTTTAGTTCATTTGGTAGCACAAACTAAGTAAAGCAGAGGATTCACGGTTAATGTAAGTTCTTCCTCATGTGGAAAGTACCTGGTGAATTACAATGACTACAGTTGACCAAAGGGACTGCTTATGCAACCGCTCTGATGCAGAGCAGCTGAGTCAGCGTTTAATCAAGGCCGCGCTGAAGCGTCCCCATCAGAGTGGACTTTAATATAACTTATAGCACAAACTGAGAGGAGCACGGGGAGTTGGTTGCCCACCAGGGATCAGTGTACTCACAGTGAACTAAGTGCAGAGTTGTGGAATTACCAAAGTAAAAGCTGACTTCAGTTGGTTGCATTCCAGCTAAGCAGCAGCAGCAGCATCCCATTTCAATTATTCTAATCACAGTCTTCTCTGTTGAAGACTATTTTCAATGTGCACAAGCTTTAATTAGTCAACAAGATAAGCGTATGTGCATGTGTGTGTGTGTGTGTGTGTGTGTGTGTGTGTGTGTGTGTGTGTGTGTGTGTGTGTGTGTGTGTGTGTGTGTCCTGCAGCTTCTTCATCTGTACGACATTGGTTGTTCCTCTCTCTCACAAACAGCGGAAAGATGATACTGCATTTAAAGGGAAGTGGTGCACATTTTTTATGTAGGCACTATTGTTTGTTATTTGCATTATTTTTAAGGCCCCACCTGTACATTAACACTGGCATACACAGGGTTGGGAGTCTTACATTAAATGCATTCTGTTACAATTATGAATTACCTTTACAAAAATATAATCTTTAACCGAATGTAATTCGCAAAAAATTGGAATATAATCTGATTACTCTTCGTTAAATTTTGGGAAATAACGGGAAATTGTCCACTGCACAATTATTTTAAAAGCGGCCCCATTATGCTTTTTGGGTTTGACTTCCCTGTAGTGTGTCATATAAGTAGTTTAGTGCATGAAAATGGTCTGCAAAGCCTAAAATCCCTGTGTTCCCTACAGAGGGTGTTTGTCTCCCACACACTCCCCCCTGCCTAAATCGCCTCCATTGGAATCCCTTGTTTACTATAACATAGTGACATCACTACGTAACACAGGCACATCTATTGGCTAGCACTCCAACACATGGTACGTGTAGGCTAAGAGGCGGGACATCTCTAAGCGGTAGGCGAAACACAACAGAGCCGGCCAGCTAACCAATCAGAGCAGACTGGGCTCTGGTTTCAGACAGAGGGTGAGAAGAGGTGCTGCAGCACAGGCAGTATGAGAACAATAAAGAGCTTTCTGAACATTAAAGCAGGGAGACATGTCACAGTA
>NW_011354034.1:0-2609 GCF_000735185.1 Notothenia coriiceps | reverse complement strand
CCACTGTCGTCACTTCTTCTTCTTCTGCTTTGGGTTTACTGGAAGGCTGCAAACCACTTCACGGCGTATCCTGCCACCCGAAGTCCCCGGCCGGAAGTCCCCAGAGTTGGGGACTGGCTTCAGTAGAAGCTGCTGGGAGCCTTCCGAGTAAATCGCTAGAACGCCGACACCTCCTCATCTCCATCGCTCCCATGTTTTATTTTGTGTTGCCATAAGTTAGTCTCTTTGCGTTGGTGCGCTGGGCTAATGCTAATGCCAGCAAATAAAATGGCGGCTTCACAAAACTTTTCTGAGTTTTACGGGCGTGGTCTGAAATCCGCCCAGCCAATCAGAAATGGGAACCTTTTTCTCCCACGAAAGTCCCTGCTCTCCAGCAGGGACTGAAAAGGTTCTCATGAACTCATTTTTTTTCCGGATTTTTTTGTTGTGAACGCAACATATTCTGAACTATATCGGAACTATACTGGGAAAAGTACTCCGGTGTGAAAGCGCCTAATGATGACAGTGAAGAATAATTTTAAATGGAAATTCATATTTATTTAATAACATCCAAACTGACCCATACAGAGAAGTATTAGGGCCACATGTGAAGTATGAAATGTGCGATGTCTTTCTGATCAGCTGAATGGAGCAGTTATCAAATATAATATATAATATAATATATAATGATAGGTCTTACCGTCCACCAGCACCATGCAGCAGCTCTCAGATTTCCCCGCTGAGTTCTCCGCTCTGCATTTATATTCTCCTTCATCCTCAGGAAGAGCTTTCCCTATAGTCAGGGAGCACAGGCCGCCTGCACAACAAAAACAACAACAACACTATTATTTAATGTATATTAACATTATTATTAGTATTTTTTGTTTGTTTTATTTAGATATTATTATGATGTATTATATCTTGGTTTTTTTAAATTACAATTAGTATTATTGTTTAAATTATTTATACATCTTATGATGTTACGCCAAAAAATGTTTTTAAAAATATACAATTAAAAAATATATGTATTTTATTAAAATGTGCAAAAATAAATACAAATACATGTTTATTTAAAAGTAAAATAAGTAAAAATTCTTAGAGGGATTTATTTATTTCACCTTAGATTTCCACAACTTTTCTTTAATAATATTAACAAAAAATAACAAACTGAAAATATGTTATGTGTGTGTTTGTTTAGGGGTGTTGTGGGGACCTGTAATTGATCATGCAGTACGGGGACCTTGAAGATTTTTACCCTTTCTTATTCCTGCATTTCCCATGATCCTTTTCATCATATCATCCATTATTTTATTAATTAATTTGTTAATTAAATTGTGATTCATTATATTTGAAAATATATTCAGCTTATTGATAAAACAGGGAAATAGAGGCTGTTTCATTTTTGAAATATTGATTATTAAATTAGTTACAGAATCATTTAGATTCTGCCTTCAGGGGTCCTGGTTAATAACAAGGTTAGAGTCGCTGCAGGAAGTCTTTAAGTTCAAATGTATGCAGATGATACGTTCATCTTTGTACATGGGAAAAACACTGAAATGATCTCATCCTGTCTCCCAAATGCTTTGGACAAGGTTCAACACTGGCTGAACAACATTTGCTTCCAGTTAAATGCAAAAAAAACAGTATGCATGATGTTCAGCAAACGACCAGTCAAAATTGAAGGATCCAATGTGTTTTTAAACGGAGCAGAATTAGAACTAGTCCCCCACTTCAAGTATCTTGGAGTCCTACTGGACTCGAACTTGACTTTTAAGAAACATATTAAGAAAGTATCCAATACCATTAAATTCAACTTGCAACATTTAAAAAAAATGACACCTTTCTTAACTGTCAGTGCTGCAAAGTCATGCCTCCACTGTATGATTCTATCCCACATTGAATACTGTTTGACGAACTGGTCGTTTGCTTGTGCCACAAACCTGAAACCCATAGAACAGCTGTTCAAGAGAGCTATCAAGGTGTTTGAAAGAAAGCCACATGAATACCACCACAGCACCATCCCTGAGAAACACCATTTCTTGAATTTTGACCATTTTAAGTCTTTTAAAAGTATGCGTTTTATTTATAAATGTTTACATGGACTGCATATCATGTATCTATTTTTGCTGTGTTTATAAATGTCAGGTTCTTAAATGTTGTATGTGACGGACTACGGATGGAAATTAGCTCAAAACTAAAATCCGGCATGTTTACATTTTAAAACATTATTTGTTTTAAATGTTCATCAATATGCATTGTCCCTCTTCAAATAAACGATTAAATGAAATGAAAAATTAATGCATAACTGATAGCACTACATTTCCCATGATGCACCTCCTGTCTGTAGTTCACACTGTATAGATGAGAGTATACAGGCGTCACTTCCGGGTAAAAATGACGGCCCCGCCCACTTTTGGGGGAAACCAAAGCTGTAATTTGAACGGCGATCGAGCCTGAAGCCTCAGAGCTCTTCTTTGTCCTTTCTTCTTAGAGGAAGTTCAGAAACATTGAACTCTGGATTTATTTTAATGTTTTAGGAGCAATAAATGACACAGCAGCTTTTTGACATGATAACACAATTATTTCCCGCCTCGCTCACGAGAGTAACAGCTGGAGAAATGACGGCCTCG
>NW_011354033.1:0-3591 GCF_000735185.1 Notothenia coriiceps | reverse complement strand
TTATAACTCACAATGAAAATGGTTCAGGAAAGTGGGTATAGAGTAGACATGTAGAACTAGATAAGCTTATGATAAGCCAGCCTTGTCTACTTATTAAGGAAAAGTGGGAGGTTCTTTTTAATGAACAGTAGCTTCTCTGCTTTATCAGCCATAAGTCTGTTCCTCTTCTCATCAAGCACATGAGAGGCAGCGCTGAACAGTCTCTCGCTGTCAGTGCTTGTGATTTGATCTTACTCCGCATATTTGTCCGGGTGTTTTGATTTCAAGTGGTGGAATAATCCCGAAGTGGTGAAAGTCTTTGCAGTTACACCCCCTCGAGAAATGTCAGCTGAACACGTTTTACAAATCGCAATCCGCGCCTCTTTCTCTGATATCTTTAAATATCTCCAAGCGGCAGACATGTTGGCTGTGAGCCAGCCGCGAGCATGGTCGCGCGCCGTGCTTGTCGCCGCGTTTTGATTACGTCATCACAACAACACGTTAGTTTACCAACGTAACCCTGTTCTCTGACATTCGGTGATATTTTTTCGGTGCTAGAACCCTTTCGGCCGAAAGGAAACGGCCTTTTTAACCATTTTCGGCCGATAATTTTCGGCGGCCGAATATTCGGTGCATCCCTAATTTATTTGTGTCTTTTCTGCATCAATTTATATTTAAATGTATTTCTTTATGTAAAGCACAACACAACAATCTGGTGACAATTTAAACATAAAAATAACATGGCATATAATCCAGGAAGCCTCTCAGGTATTCTGTTTTACCTTGACATTTCCTAAATTGTAGATCGACTTTCTCATTAAATGAGGTTCCCTGCTTAGTCAACACGTGTGCATGAATTAATTTCCCCTCCATTAAGTGTCTTTTATGTGGAGTAACCTCGCTAAATTAGCATGTTGCACCTACAGTCAATGATAAATTCATTCATTCTAATTCACTTACAAACCCCTGAACTGCAATAGCTCAAATGTGTTTCAGCAAGACTCGTGTTCAAAACTTTCCACATATATCAAACAAAGCTTCTATTTAGACTTGCATCTGTGCTGTACACTACACAAGATTGCAATATGAGAAAATATAAATACAATTATTGTGGAAGTAATTATTAGCTGGTGAAAAACTAATCTGTTTCTACAGTTCATTCCTGGAAACACAATGCTTAATATTGTAGGTAATCATTGAGACTGAAGTAGCCCAGAGTTCTCTTTTTTAATTAAGCACACACAATATCTGGGTTCCAGTTAAATGGAAAAACACTAACTATATAAAGCGTTAAAGGGGTTAGATGTTGACCTGGTTGTGCAGTAATTTGACAAGCACGTCATCATTAATGATAGAGAGTTGGTCCGTAGTGCTATCAGGGAGTAAAACAAGGTTGATTATGATTTATCCATTGCTGCACCTGCATGGAATATTTCTTATCTCTCTCAAGGAGGTTATGTTTTTAGCCCAGTTTGTTTGTCTGTCTGTCAGCATGATTACTGGCCTGATTATCATGAAACTTTGTGGAAGAATGAGAATCGGCAACCAATTACATTTCTGTGAGGACCCAAATTACCTGAAAGATAAACAAATATTATATTTTATGTTTGCATAATTATATTACTATAGGGTGCTGCATCTTTGTGGTGTAAGTCAAATCAGTTCCTCAAAAATGTATGTGAATTATGCTCTAGCCTGAACAACAATTTGGAAGTAGCTATTAACATTTCTTCAAGCTGTTTTCTTTGTAGGGCCCATTTTGGTTGCACAATTAAACGTAAAGCTCACGAACACAACAAAGTTGGAATAAAAAGGTCTTATCCCAAAATGGAACGTTCTGTGAAGCATTTGAATGAACCATTGGCTTTGGGTAAGGTCTGCGCTTTACAAATAATAATAATAAATGTAATTTATATAGCGCTTCACATCTACCAAGACAATGTCATTATGGTTCGTATAACCAACGCTAAAAAACGCTTTATAAATGTAATGTATTATTATTATTATAATTATATGACTTGGTTTGGAAAGTAAGAAAGCACGAGGAATTCAAGGTCAAACAGCAGAACGATTCATTCTCTTCACTACTGTGAATACTGTGCAGGACATTCAAGTCAAGTCAGTCAAAGTCAACTTTATTTTCAATCTTCCAGTTTGTGTGTACAGACAGAGAGATTGAAATACTGTTTCCCACAATCCCGAATATAAAACCAAATGTATATAAAATATAAAAAAATGGGTGCAAATATGTATATTAAATATATATACACATATTCCACACAAAAACAACCTGTTTGGTAAGAAATGAACAAATAATAGAATTTAAAGCAACGTTTTGTTATTTAATAAAGTCAAAAAAGTCAAAGCATTTAACAGAGTTAATCTATTTCATCTGAAAAGATAAAATCCAGCATAAGCAAATCATTACTAGATCTGACCACGTGCAACAGAAAATACAATCACTTTATACACTCAAAAGCAAGGAAAGGGGGAGGTCTCAGCAAGACCATTTATATTAAAGGAAGTGTTGGACGGTTGAAAGTTGCATACATGGTAATTGCAAACCGAATATCAATCCTAACAATGGTCAAAGAGCTTTCTGTCTGTTATAAGGAAGTGAACATTAGAGGCTAGATGTGAATTCAAACCACGGCAACATTAAAAACCAGAGAAGGAAGTTATATATACTTAAATGAGACTTAATGATACATTTACTACAATAAATACTAATCAGAGTTGCTTGTTAGAAATTAGGAAATAAATGCTATGCTGCATGTTCAATACTAGCTTAAATGACAATGCAATTCATTTCCTCTACAGCAGGGGTGGGGAACCTTTTTCCTCTCAAGGGCCATTTCAATTTTTTCAACATCCTCCGAGGGCCCTACAAATTATTGACCTCTGCTTAAAAAAAACTAAAAAAACACAGCCCATTCATTTGGCCTTTCTTTCATGCTGTGCAAAGAAAAAGCAACCGCTTAATCCAGATATCTCACCATGACTCGCGCATGCATGCACGTGCACGGTGTGGCATGACCACCACAACAGAAAGATAGGGACACAAGATGTGTGCAAATGTATTTAGTTTCATATCCATGTGGACACGATTTAAGTGGGGGGGTACCTCACACCCTCTAGGGGGGTCCGGGGGCATGCTCCCCCGGGACGATTTGTTTTTAAATGTTGAAGTTAAAAGCATCAATCTGGTGCACTTTCAGAGCAACATGAAGAAATCTATGGATACATCTTTCAACACCCATATGAAACAGAACTGTAAGCAGATTTTATTTTTCTTTATGGATATTTTACAAATCACTTCCCTTTCAAACTGTATTCTTCTTTATTAATAACAACTTTGTTTTACTGTCATACAGTATTTTATACCTGTTTACTTTATTCTCTTATTTTTTTATAACTATAATGATCATATCAATAATAATAATAATACATTACATTTATAAAGCGCTTTTCCTGGTGCTCAAAGCGCTTACAAGCAAGTAAAACAAAAATAACAACAGATAAATAAAGATAAAATAAATAAAGATGATGATAAAGATGTGCCTTTACCTCACTTGGAGAAAAGACTTCTTATATTCGTTAGCATAGCTAGCT
>NW_011354032.1:0-2365 GCF_000735185.1 Notothenia coriiceps | reverse complement strand
ACCCTAAACCTTACCCTAACCAAGTCTTCACCCTAAAAGTAATGATTCCCCTTATGGGGACCTCCATTATGTCCCCATAAGGGAGGCGATTCCCCACATGTTACTGTGTGAACAGATTTAGGTCCCCACAAGTATAATAATGCGAGGCCACACACACACACACACACACACACACACACACACACACACACACACACACACACACACACACACACACACACACACACACACACACACACACACACACACAGGAATCCAGAGCCTCAACTTGACTGTTGTTGTAATACCTGCCGCTCACCAGCAGATGTCAATAATATTCACATTTTAAACCTCATCGGGTCAAGGAGTTAATTCAGAGTCTCACGCTGGTTAGTCTGTTTTAGTGAAATTGGTATGGGTAAAATCCAGAAGATGTGACACTTATCAGTGCAACAGTTTGATGGTTTAGAAAAACAAGAATATGACACACTTACAGAATAGTTTTTATATCCCACAAATAAATTTCAAAATGGAATGGAATAATGATAACACAAAATCTAAGTGCTTTATGAAAGAAAACATTGCATTTTCTAAATAATAACCACTCTGCATGCTTGAGAGGGCAATACAAATGGGTTAAACATCCTATAAGACTGAACAACTGTAAACATTGCTTAAATAAATGCACCATAGGGATAATGTGATTATCTGGGGTGGATGGATTTAGGGGGGGGAGAAACAGAAGAGAGAAGATTTGTGAAGAGTGTGTAAGAGCGCTGAGCTTCATTTCAACAATAATTAAAGCTTTCAGATTCTGAAGATTCACACATGGCTCTCCTCCTGTTCCTCTGGTTCTTCTGTCCGTTCTGCAGAAACCAGGTTCAGGTCTGAGTCGTTCTCATACTCACAACGAGAGTCTAACTGATGGAGAGACAACGAGAGGAGAGTCAGAGGCGTCAACACAACTTTTGGTCAAACAGAATTCAACGTTTCCTATGTTTTGCTCCTTTTTCAGTGTTTGTTGGAAAATGTGTGAAAACATTGTTCTGAAAAAACTGAAACGTTAATTTGAAATAAATGTAATATGTCCACAAATGACACATATTGTATTAGGTTAGGTGAAAGCATTAATATTAAGTTTAGGTTAAACTAAATATCATTGCTTTCAACTAACCTAATACCTAATGTGTCATTTGTTGACATAATACATTTAATTCAAGTCAACGTTTCAGTCTTTCCATTCGAATGTTTTCACACATTTTCCAACAAACACTGAAAAAATGAAACGAGAAATAAATATAGGATCGTGTGTCATTCAAAGTCAACGTTTCAGTTTTTCAGTGTGAGTTGGTTCTTTATAAGAAAGTAGTCAATAAGGTAAATGTAGATTTTTAAACTCACCCTATATTTTCGACAGGTAATATAACCAGTTGCTAACGACCAGTTGCTAGCGTAAAATAATGTCTCTCACCCCCTCTATGGGTTCATTCGCTTCCGCGGTGGAGCTCCCAGCCTTGTTCATCCTGAATAAATCAGAACACAAACAGATAAATAAGTAAAAGCTTTAATCATAAATCCCAAAGTATGAAATCAATACTCAAAGTAGAATATCAACATATTTCGTTTTATAGTTTACCTCATCAAGAGAAAGAGAAGAAGCAGAATTATCAGCACCAGAACCACCATCGTCCCCCTGGTGATGTTTAAGATCATTGTTGGATTATCTAGAAATGGAGACAAACAGTGATGAGAGACTTTACTGTATCAATGAACACACACATTTCTATTCAACAATACTACATTTAAAATCTGCACAGCTCTACACTTTAAGTTCTAGTATTTTGTCCTTTTTTTTTTTTTACTGTATTTAGATCTTCTTTTTGTATTTAACCTATTCTGCTTTTTGGGGTTTTCCCTTCCCTGTAGCGTGCTATATAGGTTTTAGTGCATGTAAATGGTCTGCAAAAGGCTAAAATCCCTGTGTTCCTGCAGAGGGAGTTTCCCACAGAGTGACATCATTATGTCACACTCGCGCTTCTATTGGCTGGCACTAAAACACATTGTACGTGATAGGCTAAGAGGCGGGACATCTCTAAGTGGTCGACAAATCACAACAGGGCCGGTCAGCTAACCAATCAGAGCAGACTGGGCTCTGGTTTCAGACAGAGGGTGAAAAGAGGTACTGCAGCACAGGCAGTATGAGAACAATAGAGAGCTTTTTGAACTTTAAAGGTCACCTATTATGCAAAATCCACTTCCTCATGTCTCTTCTACATCAACATGTGTCCCCTCTTCTTCATGTCTCTTCTACATCAGCATGTGTCCCCTCTTCTTCATGTCTCTTCTACATCAACATGTGTCCCCTATTCTTCATGTCTCTTCTACA
>NW_011354031.1:0-1597 GCF_000735185.1 Notothenia coriiceps | reverse complement strand
TGAACATCAGCAGGAGAGGACTCTTTAAAGTAGAGACACTACATACTGATATACACCTGAACATCAGCAGGAGAGGACTCTTTAAAGTAGAGACACTACATACTGATTTACACCTGAACATCAGCAGGAGAGGACTCTTTAAAGTAGAGACACTACATACTGATATACACCTGAACATCAGCAGGAGAGGACTCTTTAAAGTAGAGACACTACATACTGATATACACCTGAACATCAGCAGGAGAGGACTCTTTAAAGTAGAGACACTACATAATGATACACACCTGAACATCAGCAGGAGAGGACTCTTTAAAGTAGAGACACTACATACTGATATACACCTGAACATCAGCAGGAGAGGACTCTTTAAAGTAGAGACACTACATACTGATATACACCTGAACATCAGCAGGAGAGGACTCTTTAAAGTAGAGACACTACATACTGATTTACACCTGAACATCAGCCGGAGAGGACTCTTTAAAGAGTTCCTATATGTAAAGGAACAGCTGTGTGATGTGACCTGGTTTCAGCTCTCTGAATTATTAACAGCCGTCTGTTTGAAGCTGCTCGCTCTCCTCTCATCTCTTTCGTCCACTAAGCAGGTCAAGTTTCAGTTTTCTGAGAAGTCCACTCAGATCCCACTATAGCCAGATATGATGCATATTTCATGAGTCTGCAGGCTTTATCTCCTCTAATGGATGTGATGTCTAAATGCCTATCAGAGCACTTTTAACCAATCAGAAGTCATCGGTCTGAATCCGTGGATAATGTACCGGTCGGTGAGCTAACAGTTGTTGATGGGAAGTCAGAAGACAGAAATCTGCCGGTAAGACAAACAACAACAACAACTTACTTATTGTAAGTGCTTTGGATGAAAGCATCAGCTAAATGAGATGAAGCAGAAAAAGATACTCTAAAAGTATTTTCTTAGCTTTGTACTTCAGAAATCATAAAGTGGAGATTATCCTGCTGAACTAAACGTGTAAGAATCAAATGGAGGAATCCCATTGGACCAGGGAGATGCTGCCTTCAGGGTAATAAGACCTGCAGGACTCGATATTAACCCTTTCCAAGTGGAACTGAATCAGACACATCACGAGGGACATCAACTCATCTGCTTACGGATGCATTTTGTCAGAAAAATAAATAAGAACTTGCAGCCAATCAATGACATGTTTGCCTCGTGACTCCACCCGTAACCTGGAGCCTGTGGGATCACCAGAGTTTCTGTTCAGAGGGTTGAGATGTTTCTCCTGGTGGGCGACGAGATGAATCAGAGTCTTTGTGTGAGGAACACACTGAAGCTCTGTGCTCCTGGCAGGAAGGCTGCTTTCATGAGTCTGCTCTCATGGAAGTCACGTCTTTATCTCTCATCCACGCAATTATAATCAGTTAGCGATCAAAGGGTCTTTATCTCAGCAAAGTGTTCGGAGGAAGAGCTACAGTTTGATGATGGGAAGTCAGAAGGAGGGGCTTCTCTGGAAATGTCGAGATGCATACCCTCCATGAAGAGCTTTAAAACGTCTACGTAGAGCTTTAAAACGTCTACGTGGAGCTTTAAAACGTCTAAGTAGAGCTTTAAAACGTCTAAGTG
>NW_011354030.1:0-2575 GCF_000735185.1 Notothenia coriiceps | reverse complement strand
CACGTCACCACCGCTAAGCTAAAGGTGGCTAATGTTGGGCTATAAAGAAACTACAGCACGGTCACATGACTTCACGTCACCACCGCTAAGCTAAAGGAGGCTAATGTTGGGCTATAAAGGAACTACAGCACGGTCACATGACTTCACGTCACCACCGCTAAGCTAAAGGTGGCTAATGTTGGGCTATAAAGGAACTACAGCACGGTCACATGACTTCACGTCACCACCGCTAAGCTAAAGGTGGCTAATGTTGGGCTATAAAGGAACTACAGCACGGTCACATGACTTCACGTCACCACCGCTAAGCTAAAGGTGGCTAATGTTGGGCTATAAAGGAACTACAGCACGGTCACATGACTTCACGTCACCACCGCTAAGCTAAAGGTGGCTAATGTTGGGCTATAAAGGAACTACAGCACGGTCACATGACTTCACATCACCACCGCTAAGCTAAAGGTGATGACGTTTAGTCAGCTGACGTACCTGGGCAGAGGGACAGGAGGAGCGAGGCGACGGCAGGCTGTGATTGGCTGCTGCGGACGAATGGGCTTGGCTACAATTGGCGGGAGCTCAGCTTGTACCATGCTTCCTGACGACACAACCTGAAGGACATTAAGTATCATTATTTAGTCTTTATTGTGTTTATGAAGGTTTTGGTGTGTGTTGCCAACCTTGGCACCCTTTGACTTCTGGGCAGAGTCTGATTGGACGGTGGGGGTCAGGTGGAGGTCAAGAGGCGGAGCCTTCAGCTGTCTGTCACAAACCTGGACCTTCTCTTTCAGTCGGAACAAAACCTGCAGAGCAAACAGCAGAGAAAACTGCAATCATTAATTTCATTTATTTTCTAAATTACGGACAAAGGTTTAAGCACACATACATATACATTTTAATTATATTTATTTTAATTAAATAAGGAGCTTTATTTTCAGGTCTAAGAGATAAAACAGATTATATTAACTGAAACATCTGGTTTCTCTGTGCAGCAGCTCCCTCTTGTGGATTAAATGTCACAATGCAACTAAAATAGTAAAAATATAATGAATAGTATTAGCATAATCAATTAATATTTAAATCTAATTTCTAATATGTATTGATATGTATCGTTTCATTTAACTTGTTTATATAATATGTTTAAATATTAATTATGTTTATAATTCATTTATTTTATGTAAATGTTCTATTTGAAGATTACACATTGTTAATGCTCATTATTATCAAAATAATATTAAAACAACTTTATTAAGGTAAAAGCACGGATTATATTTCAAAATTAAGCAAATGTAACGAAAAACATGTAAAGAATTTATATGAATTAAATTGACAAAGATGAAATACTAAATGCTTTGTATCTTAATATGTATGGCAACAAAAATGTTAAGTTTTACCATCAAGCAGGTGATGACGATGACGAAGACGGTGAAGAAGAGGATGACGGCGTAGAAACCCTCTGGGCTCCAAACGTGATCCCGCTGCTCGCCCTGCAGCACGTTCTTCTACAGGAGAGAGTTTACACATATTTATTTTAGAAGATGCTCTTAACCAGAAGAAGCTGAAGACTACAATTCCCATGATGCCTTGCTGCTTCACCGCCACACACAACTCAATTGTAACTGTTGTTTTTATTACATATTATGTGTTTAAAGCTCCTACGGGGAGTTTCTGATGTGTTGCTTTGATAATATTAACACAGAGGAGCGGACACTTCTCTCTGTGGCAGTAAGAGTGATTAAATAATATAAAATATAACGGCGCTGCCTGATTGATCGGACTTTAACAGCTGCATTAAAGTTTCAGTAGCAGCACTCAGCGCTCTAATAAACCCCATCTATCCTCCGTCTGTCTCCACGGTGAGTAACGAGCTGCTGTAACCTAGGAAACGGAGCACACACACACCTCGGTTGAGACCTCGGTGATGCCGAAGTGTCCCAGGTGTCGATGGAGGACCCTGATGTTCAGTGATTGGATGACCTCTTCAGCGGGGAGGGGCTCTGAGACTCCCGGCCTATCAGAGGACACGAAGAGCTCGATGCCATTCTTCTTCTCCTGGGAGAGAAAAATGTAAAAATTAAATAATTAACGGATGATTAAGAAGCAGAGGTGGGAAGTAGTGGAGTACAAATACTTTGTTACTGTACTTAACTACATCTTTCTGGTATCAGTACTTTACTCCACTACTTATTTTTCTGAAGACTTTTTACTTTCTACTTCTCACATGTTGAACACAAATACCTGTACTTTCTACTTCTTACATGTTGAACTCTAATACCTGTACTTTCTACTTCTTACATGTTGAACACAAATACCTGTACTTTCTACTTCTTACATGTTGAACTCTAATACCTGTACTTTCTACTTCTTACGTTGAACACAAATACCTGTACTTTCTACTTCTCACATGTTGAACTCTAATACCTGTACTTTCTACTTCTCACATGTTGAACACAAATACCTGTACTTTCTACTTCTTACATGTTGAACACAAATACCTGTACTTTCTACTTCTTACATGTTGAACACAAATACCTGTACTTTCTACTTCTTACATGTTGAACACAAATACTTGTACTTTCTACTT
>NW_011354029.1:305-2304 GCF_000735185.1 Notothenia coriiceps | reverse complement strand
CAACATGTAAGAAGTAGAAAGTACAGGTATTTGTGTTCAACATGTAAGAAGTAGAAAGTACAGGTATTTGAGTTCAACATGTAAGAAGTAGAAAGTACAGGTATTTGTGTTCAACATGTAAGAAGTAGAAAGTACAGGTATTTGTGTTCAACATGTAAGAAGTAGAAAGTACAGGTATTTGTGTTCAACATGTAAGAAGTAGAAAGTACAGGTATTTGTGTTCAACATGTAAGAAGTCAAAGTAAAAAGTTGTCAGAAAAATAAGTAGTGCAGTAAAGTACTGATACCAGAAAAATGTACTTAAGTTCAGTCAGGAAGTATTTGTACTCTACTACTTCCCACCTCTGTGTCTGACTCTTCTCTCCGTCTCCAGGACTCGGTGTCCTTCATCCCTCCTCCTCCCCCTCTCTGGACGTTTGGCAGCTCTGCGGGCACTGACGCCTCCAGCATGTTGATGCTGTGGTACATGTGCGGCTTCCACACCGGCAGCTACATGGTCAGTGACGCGATTAAATCCTCCTCAAATGCACAAAAACAGCTGACTCCTGACGTCTCTGTAAAGTTAAAAATAACTTTAGGAAGATAACATTTTAGGGATAACCATTCGAACTTAACAAGATCTTTTTAAGTATCATGGATTTTCTTTTGTAGTGGAGAAAACGTATTATCATTTCAAGCCAATTGGCAAACATTTTTAAGCTTAACTACAAATGTACTCTGTTAAGTGCCTCGATAAACATCATCTGTTTGTCATCTTGCAATTTACTTATTAATCTAAATAGTTGTCACCGTAATAAACCGTATTTCATTTCGTCTTAATGTGCAATATTTAATTAATACATTTTACGTTCTGTTCTTGTATATATCATATTCTATTTACGTGTATATAGACTTCTTGCAGTATTTTAGTATTTTATTATACATCGTTGGAGGAGCTCAGGTCAGAATATTTTTATTGCCATTTCTACACTAGCTTAAGAGCATATGGAATTAAAACCTTTGAATCTTGAAAAAGTTTTAAGAGACGAAGTATGTTTCACTGGATTTGATTTACATTTTAACAGAGCTTCCAAGAAATCCTAAATGTGTTATTTGGCACCATATAGTCGTGTAAATAGCTGTCTTTCAATGTGTTACCCAAAGGAATCTGAACTGATGTGTCTTTGTGTTTTCAGGCTCAGCAGGCGTTCAACTCTAACTCCACAGACTGAGGTAAGAACACACAGGTGGACTCTTTACTCACCTGAGTGTACACGGTTCATTCATAGAAAGGTAAAAGGGGTTCATATCAAATATAACTTATAGGAGCATTCAGAAGTGTTGTAATCAAACCATTATCGACGTATAGGTTTGTTGATCAACAGAAAAATATTCACCAAATATTTTGATAATAGAAAAATCATTAGTAAGTAATTTTGAAAACAAAAATATTAGAGAATGTGTTTCAGCCAGTTTAGATTCCCTTATTGTTTCTGTCTTAGTCTTGTTTTAGATTGTCCTCAATCTGACAACATGTACCCCTCCCTCATCAACCTTGAAGTGTAGCCTCAGTAGCCCAGAGGCCTGTACTACGAAGCTGGTTCAACCTAACCTGGATATGTTTGAGTTAGCCGGTTGGCCTAATCCAAAACATACGCGCTCTCGCTAAACGGTACTACGACGCTGGTTATCAAGTGGATCGCTCAAACCAGCCGCGTCCTATCTAGTTAGGTGCGCGTTCACATGAAAGGGGTGGTATTTGGAGCATTCGACCAATCACAAACATGGAGAAGCGTACTGACAGCGCAGCGTCATACTTCCTGAATGAAAAGTCAACTATAATATTAGACATATGAAGAAGTTAAACTTTAAACATCCATGACTTAAACACTTTATCCAGGATCAAAGCCACATAGCTGCACCTGCAAGGTGAATACAGCTGGTAACAGAACAAGTGTTTGAATGCGTACATTAACAGGTTTATGATATCACTGCCCCGTCTAAGACACCATCTGACTTT
>NW_011354029.1:0-284 GCF_000735185.1 Notothenia coriiceps | reverse complement strand
TCAACTTAATGTGTTGCTTAAAATAATACTTCTGCATACAATATGTGACACTGAGTGCTGCACGGCCAGATACGGCTCAGATGACTCAGATAAGGAAATATATGATACATTATGATGTGATATGCCGCGGACTGTACTTAATGTTACTCTGATCCGGTTACTTATGTTCTGGCAGATATTTAAGTAAGCTTTCTTAACGCTAATGTTATAATAGTCAGATTGCTCTGAAGGTGGGAGGTGATATTCTATTAATGTTCACGTTCACACAGTTGGTGATTTTTGCC
>NW_011354028.1:0-1166 GCF_000735185.1 Notothenia coriiceps | reverse complement strand
TTAGAAATACTTAGGGCTGATGTCACTTAAACAGAATATGACTCACACAAGTGTCATTGTATTTTTGTATTGCTTGAGTATTGAATGGAGAGGCTAACACCATTACAGGTTGTGATGCAGATGCTACTTGCAGATACATCCTTTGACAGCAAGTGTGCTTACTTACTTGTTTTTCTAATAGATGGGTCAGATCTGATTAGCTTTACATACATTAATCTATTAGGCTTTCAATGCATATCACACAGACTTTCCCTTGGCGCTTATTTAAGAATAAGCACTTCATTTTTCGTAAACGCTTAACAAAATATCTCAGAATAGTTGTGTGCAGGTTAGAATAATGTGCATGAAGACCATGAGAGGAATGTTACACATTTCTGTCTAAAAATCTGTCTGGGGCACAGAAATGTTATGAGGGAGGAAATACCGTTTTTTTAATGTTATGTTCTAATTTTAACTTTGTCTACTAAGACCTTAGGGCAATGTTGGAATAAGTATTTTGACTTTGTTTCAACATGTTATCCTTTGGATACTTTAATTTCAGGGTCCAGAAATGATATCAACTCATTTGAAAGCTGCTCTGCAATTGGATTGTAATGGTTGTAAAAAAAAACTGTATTCCCTATGACAGCAGTTTGCTGTATACAGTAATAGATTCCTTGTTTTTGACTCAACGCCAAATTATTGTATGAAGGGGCGTTCAAGAAACCTGAATTATGTCAGTTAAACAGCTACTGTGCTACACGGAATCCCGGGATTTCGCATTTCACAAACAACGAATTAACTCTTTGCATCCATGTATTCCCCCTGCGGTGGGTATGCGAGGGTCGGGAACATTTTGTCTGAGGCACAGAAATGTTATGAGGGAGGAAATACAGTTTTTTTTAATGTTATGTTGTAATGTTTTTTTTGTTGTTAAGGTATTTGCTTCTTTCAGGCTTCTTTCAATTTACTTTAAGGCAATGTTGGAATAAGTATTTTTACTTTGTCCGGAGAACTGCTTGGCTGCAAAAACTAAGAGTGCAGCATCAAGTCACTAAACAAGCGCTCCTATCTGTGTCTGCCCGCTCAGCCAATGTCCGGCTACTACTGACCAGGAAAGGAAGTTAATCTATTCAGGAATCTGAACCAAAACACTGTGAGAGTCATGCTGATGAGGTGCACGAGGG
>NW_011354027.1:0-1517 GCF_000735185.1 Notothenia coriiceps | reverse complement strand
TAATGGGAAACCCTTAATGTTTGAGCACCCTCTATGAAACGTCAAGCTACCCCACAGCACCCCCTAGAGAAAATCTCTGGCGCCGCCACTGCCTGAGAGTGTTTGATAACCTGAAAGTCAGCCTCTTTTAACTTATGGTGGTGGGATGTTTTTTCCCTAAGACTTAGGCCAAAACTAATTCTGAAACTTATAGGGTTGGTTCACCTTTCCCGTTTTCAGAGAAGCATAAAATCCATGCTAAGCAGGGCCGCCCCTCCCTACACGCAGATCACGCAGACTGCGTGAAATAAAATATAACAAATATTGTGAAGCACACTTCAAAAAATATTGCTGAAGACATACCAAGCCTTCATAGCCTAAACAGTAATACCTTAGCTGCCCCGGAAACACAGGGACAAAACAGAAAGCCATATTAGGTAGAAAAGAGGAATAAACTTCAGGCCGAGTGGTTTAAAGAGGAAACTACAAGGACATTTACCAGATGTGCAACAACAAAGCAATGAGCCCAAGAGTAACATGGAAGAACAAGTACATCCAGTCAACAAGGTTTATAAAAGCATAGATTCACATTTCAAGATCATGAATTTTATGATCAGTTTATGTTAAAATCGTTAGAGGCTTCTGAGAAGTATCTTCAATCATACTTGCTCAGAGATTTACAGCATGCATAGACAGACTCTTTTATCCACTTGTGCACCCTATCAGGAGGAAATTGCTGGTGCACATTGCCAGAAAGCTGCTAAAATCCACTTCACGGTCTGACGTCTTCCTCGCTGCTAGAGAGGACAGATGTTACATGAGAAGAAACACAAACATCTTGAAATGTCAGATGAGTGGACAGGGGCGGACTGGGGCTAGAATTCAGCCCTGGGAACTGACCCAGTCCGGCCACATGAAATGTCAATGGGTTCTTCCACCAGCTCAACTCTCTGTCCCTCATCATGAACGCAGGAGGCTGGCTGGCTGTATATCTGAACTCGCGCCCTCATCATTCTCTTCATCATCTTGCACTTGCTCTAAGCTGCTGATGATAGTGCTTGTAGCAGTGCTGCTGCCAAAAAGGTCTATCAATTTTCGACATTTATATGCTTCACCTGCGATTGACTTCACCTTTTTTTCTCTTGCCTTCTCAGCCCCACCTTGTTCTTTTCGTTTTCTTTGATTTTTATCCATGTTTTTTCATTCTGCCGCGGCGTCTACCCAGCTGAAAAAAACAGCTTCGACCAACTTAGCTGGTCAGGCTGGTCAACCAGCCTGACCAACTAAGTTGACAAGCCTGGCTGGTCTAGAGGGGTTTTGGACACTTTAGCTGGCCAGGATGGCTGGTTTAGCTGGTGCACCAGCTGAACCAGCTGAACCAGCTAAACCAGCCATCCTGGCCAGCTAAGTTGACCAGCCTGGCTGTTTTAGAGGGGTTTTCGACACTTTAGCTGACCAGGATGCTGGTTTAGCTGGTTTAGCTGGTGCACCAGCTGAACCAGCTGAACCAGCTAAACCAGCCATCCTGGCCAGCTAAA
>NW_011354026.1:0-3265 GCF_000735185.1 Notothenia coriiceps | reverse complement strand
TAACTCTCATATCTGTATTACTGCTGTTACTTTGGATATACAATGTACATCCTTGTCACTGTTTGTATAGAACTACTCATCACGTTAGCTTACCAACATCCCTGTAACGTGGCTGCATAATAGAGTGGTGCAGTGACAAGTCCTAAAACCCGGAAGTGAGTTAGCATTTACCACTACCTGTCACGGTTTGTGAAACAAGCAGGACCCAAATGCAGATATAAACTGAAACTTCCTTTATTTCAAGGCTATGATATCTCTATACAATGACAAACAGAACACTCACCGCAGAACTAGTCAGGGAACAAGGACGAACCGACCAAGACAGACAGAAAACCCAGAACTTAAATACACACAAGACTCAATCACACAACAAGACACAGGTGAGGAGGGAGGAGAAAACACAGGGACCCAGGTGAACATAATCAGACAATTAGACACACCAGGGAAACTAATGACAAGAGGAAAACACAGGGAAAGGGACCAGACAATAACCCAAAGGGAAACATGACATGGAAAACAGCAAAAACACCCAAACCTACAAAACTATAAACGTGACATAACATGAGAATCGTGACACTACCGGTTCCCTGGTCTCAGAGCCAATGGGATTTCTCGTTAAGATTTTTGAAAATAGCTGGAAATAAGGTCTGTGGTTGAGACACATTGAAGAGACGGATCGCGTTTTGTTCTAAGACATTAAATCCATCAGCAGTGACCCCACTGGTGATTTCTGAAGAGTGGACGTGTCTGAAAAACGATGGTTGTTACCAAGTGGCTGAATAGGACTACAGAAGTTGTGGAGGTCGTTGTACGTCATTACGCCGAACACGTAAACACTCCTCTAAGTTAGTTTCTGTTCTGCTTGAAAGCAAGTCCCTGCCTCCTGCAAACTGTTCAAACAAACGCTTCAACTCGTTCCATTTAGAATCTGTATGTTTGAATATGGATCTGAAGTTGGCGTGACGTTGAAGTCGTGCTGCTGGACTCGGCTGTAGTTCCTTTATAGCATAACGTTAGCATTTTGCTTCTGGACATTAGATTTATGATTCCAACATTATAAAAGTAGGGTAGACATGTGGAGATTATCTGGCTGAACAAAACATTTATCAAACAGGTTCGTTTTCCACAGACCTTATTTCCAGCTATTTTCCAAAATCCTATGGATCCTATCCTTTGTGGAGGGAACCAGCAGCTTCCTTCAGGGTGAATACGTCATCCCTGCACCGCTCTATAGTCCTGACACTGTGAGATGAAGGGGAACTCAGTGGAGAGCTCTGAGAGTTCAAAAAGTGACGTAATGACCTCAGACTGAGCAACGTTGTAGTCCAGAGAGTAGAGCAGCTTCCCTCTCTGCTTTTTGGTCGATCCGTAATCCACATCTGCCACATCAGGCTGAACCTGAAACACGGGAAACACATCAGAGAGCTTGATTAAACATTTTGTGCACATTTCAAAAAGGGACAAAAAGAGCTCTCAGTAAATTGTTCTCATAGATTAAAGAGCCTTTAACCTCAGGGAATATTTAAGTCTTTTTATTTTAAATGTACGATTTTCCCTATTCTATACTTTATAATCTCAGAGAATATTATTTTGTGTCCCTTAAATTAAACACTAATTTGTTAACAATTTTATTTTTCGTATTTGTGAGATTTTTGGGGGAGATTTTGAGTTTAATTGTATTTCTTCTTGTAGATTCATGACCCTATAACCTATATTTATTATATAAATGTAATAATATAGGGAATATTTACAAGTTGTTCCTGTAAATTTATGATATCTTTCAGAAGTTTATGACTTTATATTCTCCTTAAATTAATGACATTTCTATCTGAGAAAATATTCAATATTCTTCTTGGAAATGTGTGAGTTTTTTTGTAATTTTACGATTTATATATAAGAGATAATTAAGTTTGTTTTCTTATAGATTTGTAACTTGAGTGGCAGAAATGATCAGATCTTATTTCTGGTCATTTGACGACTTTGAGCGTGGAAATCTTGAGTCATTCCTTCAAATCAAAGCGCCATAATCCCGTTGATAAAGCGAAACTGTAGACCTCCCTGCTTCGCTGTGCGTATTATCGCAGAGTTCACATTCCCCTGCAGGGGGCGCTGTCCCTCACCAGAGCGCTGGTGGTTTTTCCGTTGACGTCGCTCATGTTGATCTTCTCGTTCTTCTTCTGCTGCTTCTTCTTCTTCTTCTTGCAGCAGCACTTGATGCAGATGCAGAGGCAGCAGAGCAGAATGAGCAGAGCGCCGACCACAGCGATCAGGTAGATCGCCCAGAGAGGCACTGCAGGGCGGAGGACAAAGTACTTATACACAAGTATTACAATTACCTGAGACTGTTACTTGTACTGGAGTGTTTTCAGACTGGGTTTGCTTGATTATCAGATGTGATTTTCTGCTTTAAAGGTCTCCTATTATTCTATTTTAGGCATGTAGCATAGCTCTTAAATATATAGATATATATAAAAAACATGTCTATGATGTGTTTTGCTCAAAATACCAAACAGATCCCACATTCTAGCCTCACCCTCTATTTCAGCTGTTACCAAAGTGCTGATTCTGGGTCAGTAGCTCATGCAGGAACTCAGCTAAATGCTGCCGTGATGAAACTCCACATCATGTTCCAAACCACATCAAGGATTCTCTCTGAAACAGGATGGAGCTCAAACTCTCTCTCTCTCAGGTTTACCACAAGGTGACTTCCTTTTGATTTCCTGCTTCTTCACACACACTCTCTCCAGTACAGGTTAGCTCTGAGTGTTAGCATGCTAATGTAAACACAGACCATATTACTTCCAGAACACATCTCATTGTTTCTGGCAGCAACGCTTCTGATTGGCCCGTGGGTGTAAAGCCCGCCCACATTTTAGTAATGTGGTCATGACGCAGCAAATCTGGATCAGCTCCGTTGTTCTCCCGTTTTTAGAGATGTGAGTACGGAGGAAAAGAGAGAGAGGTTTGTTTCCTGACACTTTGAGAGTCTCCTGACACACCGGGGACACACCGGGGACACACCAGGGACACACCGGGGACACATCAGGGACACATCAGGGACACACCGGGGACACACCGGGGACACACCCCGGTCAATTCCAAATCAAAAGACCCTTTTGGACTGGATTCTCTGTTTCTAAAGAAACATGCTACCACCCTCACAGGGACAATTACCAAAATAATTAACACCTCTTTTAGGGAGGGAAAATTCCCAAAAGACTGGAAGTTAGCCATTGTTGTGCCAGTCCACAAATCCGGGGACACA
>NW_011354025.1:0-2683 GCF_000735185.1 Notothenia coriiceps | reverse complement strand
CTGAATCTGCAATAGGTAAGCAGCTTGGTGTGAAGAAATCAACTGTGGGAGCAATTATTAGAAAATGGAAGACATACAAGACCACTGATAATCTCCCTCGATCTGGGGCTCCACGCAAGATCTCACCCCGTGGGGTCAAAATGATCACAAGAACGGTGAGCAAAAATCCCAGAACCACACGGGGGGACCTAGTCAATGACCTGCAGAGAGCTGGGACCAAAGTAACAAAGGCTACCATCAGTAACACACTACGCCGCCAGGGACTCAAATCCTGCAGTGCCAGACGTGTCCCCCTGCTTAAGCCAGTACATGTCCAGGCCCGTCTGAAGTTTGCAAGAGAGCATTTAGATGATCCAGAAGAGGATTGGGAGAATGTCATATGGTCAGATGAAACCAAAATAGAACTTTTTGGTAAAAACTCAACTAGACGTGTTTGGAGGAGAAAGAATGCTGAGTTGCATCCAAAGAACACCATACCTACTGTGAAACATGGGGGTGGAAACATCATGCTTTGGGGCTGTTTTTCTGCAAAGGGACCAGGACGACTGATCCGTGTAAAGGAAAGAATGAATGGGGCCATGTATCGTGAGATTTTGAGTGACAACCTCCTTCCATCAGCAAGGGCATTGAAGATGAAACGTGGCTGGGTCTTTCAGCATGACAATGATCCCAAACGCACCGCCCGGGCAACGAAGGAGTGGCTTCGTAAGAAGCATTTCAAGGTCCTGGAGTGGCCTAGCCAGTCTCCAGATCTCAACCCCATAGAAAATCTTTGGAGGGAGTTGAAAGTCTGTGTTGCCCAGCGACAGCCCCAAAACATCACTGCTCTAGAGGAGATCTGCATGGAGGAATGGGCCAAAATACCAGCAACAGTGTGTGAAAACCTTGTGAAGACTTACAGAAAACGTCTGACCTCTTTCATTGCCAACAAAGGGTATATAACAAAGTATTGAGATTAACTTTTGTTATTGACCAAATACTTATTTTCCACCATAATTTGCAAATAAATTCTTTAAAAATCAGACAATGTGATTTTCAGGATTTTTTTTTTCTCATAGTTGAAGTATACCTAGGATGAAAATGACAGGCCTCTCTCATCTTTTTAAGTGGGAGAACTTACACAATTGGTGGCTGACTAAATACTTTTTTGCCCCACTGTATATACTTTAACTTAAGTTCTGATCTCAATTGAGTACTCTTACTTGTAATTGAGTGTGTTTACAGTGTATTATTAGTACTTCTACCTAAGTAGAGGATCTGATCTCAATCTCTGATTTGAATAATGCTGGCAGGGCGGACAGGCGTCAGAGCAATGGCTGCTGAAGAAGAAGCAAGAAGGTGAGAAATAACATATTTTCATTTAAAGTCCCTGTTTGGAGGATGCCAGATAGAGTTGAACGTAGTGTTCCTAGAGAGTGTACCTTCTCAGACACTTATCTTTAAGACTGTACTTTGATTGTTTTCTCTACCTCCACTACTAACCTCTTTTACAGCCAAAATGATAGTGAAACATGTCTTCAGTAAAAGCACTTCCTCTAACGTGTGAACTGTCCTCTGTCAGGAGAGAGTTGGTGAAGGACAAGTTAAGGCAGCAGTATGATCTGGAGAAGAGAGCCCTGAAGATAGTGGAGCGTCTCCTGGAGGACAATGTGGCGGAAGACTTCCTGGTCAACTGTGTAAGTATCAACTGAGTTCACTTTTGTACTAAATCAACAGAAACTCCAGCACACAGCTGACCCCTTAATACTCTAGTGTTAGTGAGACATCTACCGGACATGAGCTGCATCTCACTTCGGTTAAATGGATTCCTTGTTTCCCTCACTTGCGTCGTTTCCCTGCGTTTAGTCCCTCCCACCAGGGAAGCATGGAGAGATGCTCGGGCCCTGTCTCAGGTCGACTATTTTCATTTCCTCGATCCTCGGTCCTCGGTCTCACCGGAAGTTGATTTGTCTGCGCCATCTTGAGTACCGTCCCATGGCTCTTATTTCTGCCGGAGGAGCGAGGAGCGATAATGGAGGAGCAATAATCGAGGAACCACCAGTCCATCCTCCGATTAAATCCTCAGATACTCGCCCCGCCCCCTTACTGTGTATCGCTCACTGATTGGACGATGCAGTGCATGCACTGATCTGATGCTTCTTGACATGAGAGCAGTTCCCCAGCGGAGTTAAGAAAATAAATGAACCTCACGAGAGTCACTCCTCAGTTTATACCGTGTTTTGTTTCAATTCATGTATCATTTAGTTACAAATATGTGATATATCTGAACAACAAAGTGGTCAAAAATCATTTTATTCATTTTTTGGAAACATTTTCATGATCGCTTTTTTCGTTTATACATTTTCATTTATTGTCATTTCCATTCAGTCAGTCATTAAGTGCTATTAAAATGTTAATTTGCTACATATCCACACAAACAAACAAAGTGTGCAATCCAATGAATGTTAATCTAACTGGGTTTTGATAGATAACATATCTCTTTTTCTTCTCTCAATTATTTTATTTCTATTGTGCACTCTAATCAATATTAATCAAACTATTGTTCGTTTATACATTTTAAGAATGGCGTTTATCTTTTTTGAGAATGAGTTCTTATTTGATTTTATTTATTGGGGTCTACAACAGATGATACAAATGTTTGTGTCAGTAAATGTGTGGCGGGGGTGTTTGTGAAAATAACGGG
>NW_011354024.1:0-2309 GCF_000735185.1 Notothenia coriiceps | reverse complement strand
AGGAGGAAGAGGAAGAGGAGGAGGAAGCGACAGATTACGGAGAAAAACTGAACCTTCCTCCCATGTCCCCCTCTTTTCCTCCCCCTCTTTTCCTCCTCCGCCCCCCCCCTTTTTCCGTCTGCTTTACTTTGCTCTTGAGTAAAGTAAGAGCTTCACTCAAAAACAACCACCACCGTCACTCCCACCCACCCACCATTAACCTGGTTATGGGTGCAGAGTGCTTTGCTGACCCTTTGCCAGGTGTGGCATAACCCTTCTTTCTGACTCATACTCCATTTCTTTTCCCGTCTCACTTTTTGTCTTAATACGTCTCTTCCTTTTTTACTTCTCTGCTATTTCTGTCTCTGCCCCTCTCTTGCCATTTTAAGGTTGTATTTCTCCTCCACAGTGCAGCTTGAACAGTGGATGATTGATTTCTGATTGCTTTTGAAGGCAGGAGATTGTTTACAACCATGTTTTCTTGCTTGTTGGTAACAAAGCGATTGGAGCAAGCCAAGCACAGAAACCTGAACAAAAAAACCTGTCATATTCTTTTAAAATCACATATTTACAAATATCTTGACAGTAGGAAACATTAATGTGACTGAAATGGTAAATTCCACTGTAAATAATTCAGTGACAGCAACCATTTATTCATTGGATGGTTATTTGGCTCCGCCCACTATTATTTTATGCACCCAGTAAGATATGTGTTTGTATAACTGCCATTTTCTGTTTTTCAAACTCTATGTTTCTCAGCTCCCGGTGTGGATACATCCTGAATATAAAGACAGTTATAAGGAGAAGGGGGAGGGGAAAGTACACAGATTTGACATTTATAAAAGTATACACATCATGTACAAATATTCTCATGCAAATTCTGTCTTACACCCTCCGTCCTGTAGCTTCTCTGGTGATATTATGTTCATTCTGCAGACTGTCTAGGCTGGATAAATGCTTAAAGACCATCTGCCAGGATAACTAACCCTCCTCTGGGCGATGGAGGTGTGAGGTATATATAATATATATATTTATATACAAATATACACTCCTCCTTGACTTCATCACAACCAGAAAACAACCACACCGAGCCCCCCAGTGCAGTTAGGAAGAAACCAACCTCAAAAGCCTAAGAGCCGGATGAATTAATAACACTTGCACTTCTGTCATTTTCCTAAAACATTTAGGTGATGAGCGGCAAAGAGCGTGAGTCAGAAAGCAGTAGTGTGAGAAAGCCTCTGCAATGTGACGTCTTCAGACCACCCCGTTTTAAACATATTTCAGATTTTCTTCAGACCAATGGGAAGAATATCTTTATTTGATGTTTTTATTTGATCAACTTTGTCGATTTGCATTTCTTAAATCTAGAGAAATGATAAGATAATGCCTCATTTACATAGATACATAACATTTCAGATAAAGGTCTTAACTATTCAATGGGGTCCCCTAAGAACAGCTATTGATATTTTTAAGATAACAATGTCTTGAAATGTTATAATAGAAAGTGTTTCTGGAGCTTCACACTTCTTACCGACCTCTTTCTGTTTTGGTCCACTCTCATTACTCTCATATTGTCATTTTCGTAAACCGAATTTAAAGACACATGATGATTGTGTAATAGTCAATGGTCGGTAAACAGTGGAGGGATAAAAGTTAAAGGTGGGGTAGCATAGGCGGACCTGAAATATGTTACAGCATTACTACATCGAAAACTGTTCCAATATCAATATTTCGTATATCAATATTTTAATAAGGTAGGTCACTGGTTAATAATATTGTAGCGTGTTCAAGTAACCAAGGGATATAGTAGTTATCAAATAAGTATAAGATGTGCACAGTTATGATAAGTTGTACAGTTATGTAATGCACTGTTGTTGGGGGAGACCGCCCCTTCCATAGTGTGTGTGTACGGCGGGCATGAGGCGTGCATGACGGGACGAGTTGCGTTCATATGTGGAAAAGTCATACTCAGTGCGGTGAGCGCTGGCTTTATTGAAACTGAATCCGTAGCACCCCACGCAATAGTTGTCCGTAAAAAAGGTTTGCCCCCCCAAGCGCAAATGTCAAACTCCGCCTATGTGGGGTAGGTAATTTTGGAGAAACCAGCTTGAGTGCGCTAGAATTTGAAAATACACAACCGAAAAAAATCTGCCCCTTCCTTCAGATTTCCTTACAGAGCCCCTCCTCCAACACACACGAACGCGCACATGACCAATGAGGGCACGAGATAAGTTTGTGCACAGATGGAAGGCTGACAGGCAGGTAGGCTATCCAGTTACTTTAGCCGGCTCAGATGATTGGTCGTGCTTTTTACAGCGCAACGGCTTCCA
>NW_011354023.1:0-4575 GCF_000735185.1 Notothenia coriiceps | reverse complement strand
GAGGTTGGCGAGAAGCAGCCGTGCAGAGACAGGCTGAGACAAATAATGCAGCCCCCTATTTGGAAGGCATTATCCCCTCAGAAGTGTGAGGCTATTTATGTTGAGTGTGGGTGTTTGTAATGAGTGTGGCCATACCAATGTGCCAATTAGTCTCATGCTCAGAAATCATAGACGCATTCCTGCTTCGCCACTTGTTAGCAACGAAGCTGTGATTTGGACAGAAATAATCGCAGCCGTGATGATGATGCAACCCGCCAATTCATTTGATTTCTCAGCTTAATGCCAGTTTTTCTTGTTTTTAAACACTGACTACTATATTCAGTTTTTTCTACCAGGATGGAAATGCTCCTAAAAATACTTTTACGACCAGTTGTATTCATTTAAAGCAAGGATAATTGAAATTAAGTAGCACAACTTTCCACAGACTTGCTTCTAATCAATTCTGCAATAGGAGGTTATGCACTGACACTAAGTGGCAAGCAAATGATTTTTTTAGTATTAATCTGGAAAACTGGCAAACATATTTCAACTGATTCAGAACAATAATTAGTTTCTGAGAAAACATTTGAGGTTTAAGATATTCTACAATATCATAGCTTCAAATCCTGAAGATATTAGTGGATGAATCCTGCTCTACCCCTCAGACTCAATGTGAAGTCCACAGCTTTGATGTTTGCTTTATTAGTTTTATCTACAAAGGACAGTGGGAAGATTAGGTCAATCTCCCCACACCTCTGCACCCTTTAGCAAATGTTCAGTAACACACACAAGGTATCATCACACACATTAAAACTGAAGGGCCTTATCATGTTGTGTTTTGGAGAAAGTGATAGCTAACAAGACTCTAATGTGAATAGGAAGGGGAAATAACATCCGTGTCTGCCTCGGTTAGCGGTGTGGTCAGTTATTTCTTTTATACGCAGGTGCTTCGTGGATGCGTTTGACATTTTAAAAGTAATTGAACTTTAATTAAATTCTTGTTTATAACAAAGACTCTTTCCCGTATTGAACACTCAACTCAGAGGGAACAGATATGAGCTATTCCTAATTTGAAAACCCTTTTTTTAAATAGTCTCACTGGACATTTGTCAGACTCCTCTACCCTCACGCCCCCAGTCCATTACATTCCCCTCCTTCTCTAAAAGACTGCAATTAATCTAATTAGTAATCAATCAGCCGGTGGGCCTCCCGCCTCTCCGGTGCTAATGGAGGATATGACAGGCCTGGACCTTGCATTATTAATACCTCCATTCCTGGAGGGCCGCAGGCCCCCACCCCCCCCCCCCCCACGACAGCCAGGGGCCATTGATCACTACCACAACCCAGTGAGCACTGCAAAGCCTGCTGGGACATTTCCAGAGAGTAGTGGGAGTGCAGGTGGGGACTGTGGTGTGTCAGTCTGCGTGGGATGAATCGGTTTAGGGGGTGATGTTGGTAAGGGAAGGCCAAAGATTGAGTATCCTAAAAGTGTGATGACGCCTCGGTGGATCTCGTGGTCTTTGGGGAAGCTCAAGGAGTTGAGGGATTGTTTGAGTGGCGTTAATAGGAATGTTGTGCTCATTTGGTTAATGGGGCTCACCTCCAAACTATTATGGCAGAATAAAGGGCGGCCTCTCTGTGGGGCTATTTCCAGGAAATGAGATTAGAAATTATTGGACTCCGCTAATGCCGGGGCACAATGATTGCTGTGTGGCAATGAAACAATCACGGCAACATTATCCTTCATCTCCCATGTGTTATATGATCACCGGGTCTAATAGCTGCAGCAGCTGAGGTTACAGAGCAGTCCCACCAGCTGATGTCATTCGCTCAAATCGATACTGGAACCTGCTCCGTGCAGGGAAACAACGGAACAAAACGCGGAAAGCTCTTTTGTTTCAAGCTTACCTGTGAACTTCCCGAGCTACACACAGACGCAGAGCCTTCCTGTGTCCTCTTTAACCGAATCTGCTAACTCTGATTCAGCTTACCTCCGTGCCAGCGGCGGGTGATCATGTTGGTTATCCTATCAGCATGTTATTTTTGAGGCTACGCTGTTAGAGCTTTGGCACTCGGGGCTGGGCTATGATTTAATATTTACTTTCAGTGTAATCTAATCGTGATGTGATTATATTATGTCCTGATTCAGGATTTCAAGCTAATTTAAATCAGAAATGTTTTTTTTGAAAGTGGATTTGAGTCATATGTTTTGCATTTCTCCTATGTGCTTTTCTCAAATGATCTTTCACACTTTAATCAGCAGCTATTTGGAATACATCTGTAATGTGAATCTCTTCATTTTGGACTTTTGTTTGGATAAAACAACCGTTTGAATATTTCGCCTGGGGCTTTATGAAACTTTTAGTGTGTTTTCATAATCTTCTGACATTGTTATAGACATGAAACAAGACCTTTGTGTCTAATCGAGCAGAAATAAACTGCAGATGAATGGATACTGAAAATAATTGTTAGATGCAGCCGACCGATGGCAAAGAAAGACTTTAAATTAATGTAAAACACAACAATGCGTTTCAATATAAGGGAAAATTGTTCATTTGATGGCTTTGATCAGCAGGAAGGTAATGGGAATAATATGCAACACATATCATACCTTAATATCCAATGTGCTGTTTGAGAGATTGTGGGGCTACAATATCATCCTTTAATCAAAGTGCAGAGACTTCAGGATCTATTGCAAGGAGCAATACATCTTTATTTTTAGTTTGTGCTTCATCCTTCTCCCATCTCTCTCTCTCCTGTATGTTGGTATTAAAAAAGGCCTTTTTATTAAGAGTGTGATATTGACTTGTGTCTGAGCTCCCAGCTCCATGGGATGGTGATGATTTTTGACAGGAGAAACAGCTGTGGCCTGTCCACAGTGACGTGTGTGTGTGTGTGTGTGTGTGTGTGTGTGTGTGTGTGTGTGTGTGTGTGTGTGTGTGTGTGTGTGTGTGTGTGTGTGTGTGTGTGTGTGTGTGTTTGTGGGGGGCCACTTCCCATGACTCAGACCTGCTGTCATTAGTTGCGGCGTCCATTACCTTTCCACTAACCCGCCATCTTTACAGCGCCCAGGTTAAGTCACCATCAGCGAGCGGGCCAGGGCTGTCACAGCGCTGCTTGATGTGCAGGATGCCGGGTTGTTAAGTATTTACAGGCCTTCAGTGGCTGTAAGAAGCCTCGATGGGAGTCGACGGTGTTGAGCTCACAGCAGCTGCAGTCAGCCGCCTCTTTCAGGAGGGATTGGGAAAGCAATGCAGCTCAGAGTCAGTGAGCTGGACGCGCTTTATCCAGGGATAACAACATGAGTAATCACTCTGCGGTCACAACCTCCATCCCAAACCCCTTCCTCATTTGTGTACCATGAGGCTGTGGGTGTACGTGCGTAGGTGAAACTTTCTGTGTAGGAGGTAAGCTCGGTTACAGAAAATCCATGGAATACTTGTAGTTCGTTAGTCACCACTGTGCGGCCTGTGTGTGCGTGTTTGTTGGGAGGTTTCTGAACTTACAAGAACAGGAAGTTAGTCTTTAGCTCGGGTAGATTGTGTTTTTTCTTTAGGGAGGCTGTTAAAAGGTTGACAGTCAAGTTGGTGAGCTGAGCTAAAGAAAGCAAAGTTCATATTTGTTTTCCTGCCTCTACTGGGACATGTCTCCATGCTTTAATGTTCAAAAAGATCTTTATTTTTCTACCTCTTTTCACCCTCTGTCTGAAACCAGAGCCCAGTCTACTCTGATTGGTTATCTGTAGTGATTGGTCAACCACTTAGGCTAAGGGGCGGGACATCTCTATCACATACAATGTGTCGGAGCGCTAGCCAATAGAAGTGCGAGTTTTACATAGTGATATCAAAATGTCACGGAAGTAAACAAAGAAGTCCAGTGGAGGCGTTTCAGTGTGACCACCTGTCACTCATACCTCCACCGATCTGGTTTTCATGCTTTTCCGTTTAGTAGCAATTACTTTTCTGAGCAGCAGACATATTCCTGAGGAACACGAGTCCTGATACTCTTCACACTATTTATGCCACGTTGTCAGTTATGAAAACAGAGTGTGGGTGGAGGTTTGGACACAATCATCCTGAACTCGTGACTTGCCTATTTGTGTTCAGTACACAGTAACTAGACTTGGACACAAACACTGATATCATGTTCGTGAATATATATATTTGAGCAAATGTGCATCAACAGAACATGTACATATTATTCCAAAGTGAATGTTCTCCTTTTTAAAACATTAAGCATCTTCCAGGAACCACGCAGCCCTCTTCCTTTCATCGCCATGGTTTGCCTAACATCTGGCTCTGCGTATGGCCTCTCTGCTTGTGTTAGCCGTGATGTTATGACAGCAGAGTAACTGAGGAGATTGCACTGAGAGAAGACGGAGCCCCTCTCTGAGGTTCAGAGGGTCATCGGCCCCGTTAAAGCCAAAGAGACAAACCCCTGATGTTTCTCAGCCTGCGTGTTTGCAGTGCAGCTGTTGCTCTCGTGCTGTTGTTCATTCTCATGTTTGTTTCTGTTTGTTTCTCTCACAGGAAGTTTGTTGAAGACTGAACATTTTTAGAGGGAGAATCTCAAAGGGGGTTTCAACCCCTGACACTC
>NW_011354022.1:0-2563 GCF_000735185.1 Notothenia coriiceps | reverse complement strand
GTGTGTGAGAGAGAATAAATAAGACAGCCCAATATTTAAAAAAATTGTTATTCTTTTCCCCCGCATATTTAGCATATTTCGCAACTTTCCGCATATTTCCTAACTTCCCGCAATTTCACCGCATAAAATCACATAAAACCCTGCATGTTTAATCGCATAATCAAGGATTTTTGCCCGCGTTTTTCTGGAGGGTCTATCTATTGCTCGGAGCGTCTGACTGAACCCAAATGACGGGGTAGTGTTGTGTTGCTTTCATCTATCGTTTGTGAGATCAATAACAATTGAGCAAGGTGTTTTCTTTTGTCTGAACACAATCCTTAAATTACGGAAGAGGATTAGGGACACTTGAAAAAAAAATAGAATACTGAAATGTTCAGAAAAAGTTGGAATCATTTGTATTTTTCAGATTTCTTAGTTTTCTCAAAATTCGGATATCAAAGTTCTGTTGTTTAAAAACATTTGAATTCTGACTCAGAATTTTGAGTTTTTAAGGAAAATGTCAGACACCATTTTTTCGAGTTAATAAAAATGTAACTGAATTTGACTTTTTTCTCAGAAATTTGATTCTAATCTCAGAGCTGTCGTTAATGGACTGAAATAAAGGACATTAGGAAATCTCCTGCTCTCCTTGAGGTTTTGTTCACTGAAAGGACAAAGAGCCTAATGGTGAAACATGACGGATGCTTTTATATAATCGTCAGTGATGGACGGGCTGTATCCGACCCCCTGCTGGGTTAATCAAGGCTCTGGAAACTATATTTTGCACAGGTAGTAAGTGCGATGATGACAGATGCATGATTGGAAATGTCTGCCTCCCTGTCCCTCTTAGGGCTGTTGTTATCCCTCTGGAGGGGGCTATCAGGAGCAATTTGCGCCTGACTGAAACACAGAAAAATACAGTCATTAAAGAGTTCACCCGGAGGTTTGAGGCCTTTAGACCTTCAAAGGAAAAAGGATGAAAGGACTGAAGCCTTATCATGGTTCCACTGCTTCAGCAAATTGAATTGCAATGTTTTTTGAATTGCAGCAATACAAACCAAATAGTTTATGGGTACTTTCCTCCAACCGTCCGCTGGTTTCTTCAATTTAGACCCGAGTGGTCGGAGCCACTTCCAAACACGCTACACTGTGCCTTATTGGAGACAGATTGGTTTGCCATCTGGAGTTATGAAGGCACTGTTTTGGTTAGCTCTCGCTGGCTTTCTTAATTAAGGCAGATGGTGAGATGGTGAAGTTTCGGGAAGGGGAATTCCACATTTTAACATCTAGCACCTCAATCCCTGAGATGCGTAATGACTAATAATAGATCAAATAATAATAACAGGAGAAATGGTTGCCTTTTGATTTAATATTATTCTGCTTTGTTGTGATTTAGAAATCTTAGTCGGCTTACATGGACTCCATCTTAGGTAAGGAAAGACAGGTATATGTTTAAGAGGTTCAAATACGTAGGACGCTTACAGGTACTTAATGTGGCGGAAATCAAGAGACAATTGATATCTTTATAAAGTTGTTTATCTTGAACCACATTACATACTCCTAAGAAATTGCTGTTTTTCTTAGTTATTTGCATTATAACATGTCAGTGTGATTTAAAATTAGTTTTTTTTAACACCATCTATAAGATCTCATTTTACTTAAGCATATGTATTTGAACTAGAAACTGTGGATCCCTGATTGAAAGCCCATGTGCTGTCTGCTTTAAAAAAAAATTGGGCAATTCAGAAAAACCAAAACAAATATCTCTCGATAACATGTTTTACACAAACAGCCAAAAAATGTTTTCCACTCGGGGGCTGTAAGAGCGAAACATTTATCTCGTCTTGTTCCAAACCAAAAAGACAGACCCCCTCTGGCCGACCTTGGTCCCATTACCCCTCCTGATTTGGGCAGAATGGACCCACGTGGGGGATGAAGTACATGTAGCAGATGGACAACATAAAAAGCAAGAGCCCATTTGAGGCCCCATGTGAACATGTCAGCTCAGGCCAAGCAAAGACATTCATTTTTGCTTTCTTTCCGTTAACTGTCAAGTGGGAACTAAGTATTTTTTGTCCGTTTTTGTGTTTCTCTTATTTTCCTACGATACTGATTGGCTTTGAATAAGAAAATATGAAGGACAGACCATCTATTTCTTTGAGGTAATATAAGATTATTTTCTTCTCCCTGCTCCTTTTCGGGTATGGTGTGTTTATAGAGACATGTTTTGTAAATCATTGTTATACTTTAAAGGTGGGGTAGGTAAGTTTGAGAAACCGGCTCAAGATACACTTTTTGTTATATTCCATGGAATGCTCTTCACATCCCGATAGCAATGAATATCTGAAGTGCTTTGACAAAAAATCCATAACAAAATCTCATCAATGGAAGCCGTGACGCTGTAAAAAGCACGACCAATCATCTGAGCCGGCCCGGCGAAAGTAACTGGATGGCCTACCTGCCTGTCAGCCTTCCATCCGTGCACAAACTTATCTCGTGCCCTCATTGGTCATGTGCGCGTTCGTGTGTGTTGGAGGAGGGGCTCTGTAAGGAAGTGGCAGATTTGTTCCGGTTGTGTATTTTC
>NW_011354021.1:0-2764 GCF_000735185.1 Notothenia coriiceps | reverse complement strand
AGTTCGTCCGGTCTGAAGGGAGAAGGTTTCAGCTTGGCGCTGTATTAGGAGACAGGAGGCAAAGGGGTGGAGGAGGGTTGTGCGTCGACACCTGAAATGACAACTGAAATCTCTCTATCTCTCTCTATCGATCCATCTGTAATGTTCTGTTCTATGAACATATAATTGTCTACATAAATAGACGACGCGGACTACTTCTCTCATTCCGAGTCTCCATCTTTCTTCAACCGGCACGTAACCTGCACACATGCATTACGTCCTCAACGTGAGCTCAGTCATCCAAGATCTTGTATTCTCCAAGATGTTACACTATCTATAACTATCTATCTGTCTATCTCTCTCTCTATCCATCTATCAATATATCTATCTATCCATCTCTCTCAATATATCTCTCTATCTATAAGGAACCGCAGTAGACAAAAGGCGTTGCTATAGCAACACCTCATGTTTACGCTGCATTTTCTATGAGGTAAATATTACCCGCTGGCGGATATAGGTATAAATGGCATTTTATTTGGCGATTTTTTCAATCTGACTTCATATTGACAATTGTTAACAACAGAGGGTGCTACATAACACACTTTCAGCAAAAGTCACGGACTGGGAGACTTTAATATGTTATTGAACAAAAGTTACATACAATCAAAAAACAGCTGCGGGTAAAATTTACCCATCGGTGGTTCTAGTGTTAAAGGGGTTAGCAGGTGCGATGATTGGCTAGCCGGGGCCTGATGCCCCTGATCACTTATTGAGATAACGTGTGGCACCCGATAATATTGTCTTCCTGATTGAACTTGCGCTGAGCTACATTAAACTTGTGTGTTCTGCCTTTACCAAAGAACTGGAGCCTCCAATAACTAAAATGTTGTTTAAACCAGATGATACTGAAGCTTAAGAGCCAGTACGTTGGAACATATGTCATTGCATGTATGCATAGCCTTGTAATGGGTATTACTTGTGCCTAAAGCTGCGTCACATGACCAACGTCTCTGTGCTGACGCCACCGTTGTGTTTCCATAGAAATGAAACTTAACTAGCTGTTTTTATTGCAAGGCTCGGCACTCTGCCTCGCGGTAAGCAAAGAGCAAATCATGAAGAAGAAGAAGAAGGCAGCTGAAGGGTCATGAAACTCACAAAACGTGCATTTTTCCATTTCAAATGCAATTGCGAAAAGCTTCGAGCACTTTATTCACATCAGAATATGTTCTGGTGCAGGGAGGATCAGAGAGGAGCAGGTTTTAGGATGACCTTCAGGGTCTGAATGCATATGGAGTTAAATAGGGAATGTCTGCAGGCAACACACAAACGAAAAGTCAGCGTTAAAAATGTTTAATATGCCAGAAGTATTAAGTAAATGCAGGAAATAGCACTGTATATGTATCGTCTTCCAGTTCGGCATTTCCAATTCCCTATGTAGCCTAGTCACTGCAGACTCTTCTTAATGTGGAGGGAAAGCAGGGTAGATCTTATTACATTTCATACACTGTCTACTCTAATCTGCTCATAATTGAAAATAGCAGTTGATAAAGCATTTGAGTGGAGACTCCAAAATAGGGTTTTCCAACATGGGCTCTCTGTAAACAGTCCCTCCTGTCTATCTACATTACATTGCATTTATAAATGTTCACTACAATGTAGTAGGGCTGCACGATTTTGGGAAAAAATCTAATTGCGATTTTTCTGACAGATATTGCAATTCGATTTGCGATATTTGTTTTTAAGCGACCCAACGGAAGTTTATTGTAAAATGCGGCCATATCTCCGGCTAGGAAGGTCGTATCAACGTGCTCCCGTCTCTAGCACCCCCGCAGCCCGAGCTACGAGTGAAAGAACTAAACTTACATGAAACTTCCGTTGGGTTGCTTTAAAGTCAAGCTTCAGTTTAAGATTCACCCTGTAATAGAAACATGTGATGGAGCATTACTAACCTGACTCAGATGGTTTCACCAAACCATCCAGGAAAGCTCCATTGGAAGCTATTTAGAAAGGGCAGGTACTTTCAAAGATACTTGGCAGGTGATTGGATCAATCTGTCTATCACCTTCTATCATGGGCCACTTCTGATTGGTTAACAATGGCTGGTACATGTGGAGCACAGCACTTCTGATTGGTGTGGATGACTGACACACAAGAAGAAAAAAAAAAATTGCAGGCTTTGCGATTTGATAATTGCATCATTTAAAATCGCGATTTCAATTTAAAATCGATTAATCGTTCAGCCCTACACTGGATAGGAGGTTTTCCTTTACCTTTAGTCTGTTATATAGGTTTTTGTGCATGTAAATGTTGTGCAAAGACTAAAATCCCTGTGTTCCCTCGTGCGGGAGTTTCCAGGCTTTCCCTGAGTGGCTCCTCAAATGCATTTTAGGAGACACATGGGGGCCATTTTTTTAATTTGTTAAGGGGATACATTTCCATATTATTCCTAAAGTGTTGCTCTTTGGTGAGGTACCATGACATGTGTTGTTTTTCTTCTGAGTGTGAATGTATTTGTTCTGGTGTTGGCAATACTTCACTTCTTAGTATTTACAGTCTTTTACAGTTAAAGGGGACCTATCATGCAAAATGCACTTTTTGATGTCTTTTATACATAAAGATGTGTCCCCGGTGTGTCGGGGAACTCACGAGACGTCAGAAAATAAAACCCTCTCTCTTTTCCTCCGTACCCAAATCTCTAAAAACGGGGGAACAACGGAGCTGATCCAGATTTGCGTCCGATATGACGTAATATCTGAAATGTGGACCCACGGCCCTATCAGAAACG
>NW_011354020.1:0-5129 GCF_000735185.1 Notothenia coriiceps | reverse complement strand
GTGTCCAGCCTCATCGCCACCAACGAGGCGCACAGGTAAACTGTTAATACCTGTAGAGCACACCTGTTAATACCTGTAGAGGTAAATACCTGTTAACACCTGTAGAGCACACCTGTAGAGCACACCTGTTAATACCTGTAGAGGTAAACACCAGTTAACACCTGTAGAGCACACCTGTTAGCCCCTGTAGAGCACACCTGTTAGCCCCTGTAGAGCACACCTGTTAGCCCCTGTAGAGCACACCTGTTAGCCCCTGTCGAGCACACCTGTTAGCCCCTGTAGAGCACACCTGTTAGCCCCTGTCGAGCACACCTGTTAGCCCCTGGAGAGCACACATGTTAGCCCCTGTAGAGCACACCTGGTAGCCCCTGTAGAGCACACCTGGTAGCCCCCTGTAGAGCACACCTGGTAGCCCCTGTAGAGGTTACACTGTCCTGTAATGAGCCTAAGCTCTGAAGGCTGATGGACTCTTCTGTGTGTTGCAGGCAGATCCTGCGAGATCACGGCTGCCTGCCCACACTGCTGCAGCACCTGAAGTCTCACAGCCTCACCATCGTCTCCAACGCCTGCGGAACGCTCTGGAACCTTTCGGCTCGAGACGCCAAGGACCAGGAGGCATTGTGGGAGCTGGGCGCTGTGGGCATGTTGCGCAACCTCATCCACTCGCGCCACAAGATGATCGCCATGGGCAGCGCCGCCGCTCTGCGCAACCTGATGGCCAACCGGCCGGCAAGGTACAAAGACGCCAGCGTGGTGTCGCCGGGCGCCGGCGCCCCCTCGCTGCACGCCAGGAAGCAGAAAGCTCTGTTCGAGGAGCTGGACGCCCAGCAGCTGTCAGAGACCTTCGACAACATCGACAACCTGAGCCCGAAGGCAGCGCACAGGAAGGGGCGGGGCTGCAGCGGCGCCACGGGGGGGGGCGGCCCGACGCGCTCTTACACCAACACGCCCGTTCTGTCCAGCCCGAAGAGCGCCGACGGGTTGAAGCGGACGAGCGAGGAGCCGTTCGCCCGGCCCGTGTTCCCGCCCAGCGTCCGGGCGTCCAGCGACAGCCTCAACAGCGTCACGAGCGCAGACGGGTACGGAAACCGCGGCAAAACCAAACCGTCCACCGAGCCGTTCTACTCCTCGGACGAGAACGGAGGCAACAAGTGCTGCGTCTACAGGAAGTACCCGGCCGACCTGGCGCACAAAATCCGCAGCGCCAACCATATGGCGGACGACGACGGCGGCGAGCTGGACACGCCCATCAACTACAGCCTCAAGTACTCCGACGAGCAGCTGAACTCTGGGCGTCAGAGCCCGAGCCACCGCGGCGCCGCAGAGAGCGAGGAGACGAGCCGCTGGACGCCCGGCTGCGGCGCCGCGGTGACGCGGCTCCCAAAGGGAACCGCATGGCGTCCGCCCCGCCGCAGCGGTATGTCGCCACGGCAACATCAAACTACAGCGGCGAGCCGGCACCGGAGCAGCCGATCGACTACAGCCTGAAGTACGGCGCCGACGTGACCCGCAAACCTCTGTTCAAACCTGAGGAGAGCACCCCCCCCTCAGCACCCCCTCCCCCGCTGTCCTCAGCTAACAAGCTCCGCCCCCCGCCGCCGACCAAGCGCCCGCCGCCCAAAGGCAGCCAGGAGGCGCCGCAGACGTACTGCGTGGAGGACACGCCCATCTGTTTCTCTAGGGGCTCCTCGCTGTCCTCGCTGTCATCGGAGGAAGAGGAGGAGGATGGGAGGAAGAGGAGGGGGGGAGGCAGCGACTACCCCACGCTTCCTGTGAGCGAGAAGGAGGAGCAGCAGCGTCAGCAGAAGGAGGCGCAGAGTCAGACCTCCAGTGCCGCCGCTGCTGCAGCCGCCGCCTCTAGGGGGCGACGCAGCCACCATCATCATCATCACGTGACATCATCCGGCGCCCGGACGCCGAAGAGCCCCCCCGAGCCGCCGTACGCTCAGGAGACGCCGCTGATGTTCAGCCGCTGCACCTCCGTCAGCTCCCTGGACAGCTTCTCCACCTCCTCCATCGCCTCCTCGGTGCGCAGCAGCGAGCCGTGCAGCGGCATGCCGAGCGGCGTGGTGAGTCCCAGCGATCTGCCCGACAGCCCGGGGCAGACGATGCCTCCGAGCCGCGCCAAGACGCCACCGCCGCCCAGCAGCAAACAGGAGAAGAAGAAGCAGGAGGAGGAGAGCAGCGCCGACGTCATGCTGCACTTCGCCACCGAAAGCACGCCGCACGGATTCAGCCGAGCGTCCAGTCTGAGCGCGCTCAGTGTGGACGAGCCTTACATCATGGCGGAGATGAGGAAGGAGGAAGAGGAGGAGGCGAACAAGGAGAGGAAGGAGAGGAAGGAGAGGGAGGAGAGGGAGGAGAGGGAGGATGAGGAAGGGCAACTGGACGAGTCGGACGACGACGACGACATCGAGATCCTGGAGGCCTGCATCAAGAGGGCAATGCCCAAGTCGTCACGGAAACCAAAGAAACAACAACAGCAGCCGGCGCCACGGAAACCCAGCCAGCTTCCTGTCTACAAGCTCCTCCCCCCGCAGGGCCGCAGCCAATCACAGCAGAGGAAGGACGGTCCATCGGAAGAGGTGCCGAGGATTTACTGCGTGGAGGGAACGCCGCTCAACTTCTCCACCGCCACCTCGCTGAGCGACCTCACCATCGACTCACCACCCAATGAGGAGGCTGCACCTGCGGCTCAGCCCTCCAATCAGAGCAGGGGGGCGGGGCTTAGGGGGGCGTGGCCTCCTGAGGGCGACAACGGTGACGACATCTTGGCGGAGTGCATCAGTGCCGCCATGCCTAAAGCAAGACCCAGGAAGCCGGTCCGCGCGGCGCCTGGCGAGATACAGGCTCCGCCCCCTCTACAGGCTCCCCCCCCTCCCCCCCGGCCCCGCCTCTACTCGGCACGCAGCAGCAGAAGAAGAAACCGACGTCCCCGGTGAAGCCGATGCCCCCGCGGGCGCCATACAGCATCTCCGCGGCAACAGCAGCCAAAGCAAAGCCGGGCTTCACCTTCGACTCGCCGCACCACTACACGCCCATCGAAGGCACGCCGTGCTGCTTCTCGCGCAACGACTCGCTCAGCTCGCTCGACTTCGACGAAGACGAAGGCGGCGAGAAGGACGAAGAGAAGCGAGTGAAGGAGGAAGACGGCAGGAAGAGGAAGCAGCAGACGGCGGCCGTCGTTCCCCGAACAAAGCCCGCCGCCAACCTGCCGGACGACAGGCAGAAGTTCTGCATCGAGGACACGCCCGTCTGCTTCTCCAGGAACTCGTCTCTGAGCTCGCTGAGCGACATCGACCAGGAGAACAACAACAAGGAGTTCGCTGCCCCCCCCCCTCCGGAGCAGGGAGGAACAGCCGGCAGGAAGTCGCCCCCCCTGCAGGAAGAGCAGAAGCCCCGCCCCCCAGCGAGTGGCTACGCCCCCAGAGCGTTCCACGTGGAGGACACGCCCGTTTGCTTCTCCAGGAACTCGTCCCTCTCGTCTCTGAGCATCGACTCCGAGGACGACCTCCTGCAGGAGTGCATCAGCAGCGCCATGCCCAAGAAGAAGAAGAAGGGCGCCGCGCCACCGTCCCTCCCTAAAGAAGAAGACGAAGACGACAACGGGATATTAGCCGAAGAGGAGCCTTCGGACGGGCCGCGGAGCCCCGCCTCCCCCGACTCGGAGTCTTTTGATTGGAAGGCGATCCAGGAAGGAGCGAACTCCATCGTCAGCAGCCTGAACGCCGCCGCCGCCGCGCCGCTGTCCCGCCAGCCGTCCTCCGACTCGGACTCGGTGCTGTCGCTCAAGTCTGTTGGATCCCCGTTCCGCCTGCCGCCGCCGTCCAATCAGAGCGCAGAGGAGGGGGAGAAGGAGGAGGGGGGGAAGGAGGAGGGGGGGAAGCGAGGGGGGCGGATCCTGAAGCCTGGCGAGCGCAGCACTCTGGAAGCCAAGAAGAAGAAGGAGCAGGAGGAGGAGGAGGAGGAGGAGGAAGAGGAGGCGAAGGCGCTGCGCGGAGGGAAGAAGGTTTACAAGAGTCTGATCACCGGGAAGCCTCGGGTGGAGGCCAGGGGGCGGAGCCAACCTCAGGTGGAGGCCAGGGGGCGGAGCCAACCTCAGCTGGAGGCCAGGGGGCGGAGCCAAGCTCAGCTGGAGGCCAGGGGGCGGAGCCAACCCCGAGCGGCGCCCGCTGCCAAACCCCCAGGGAGCGACCCCGAGCGAGGCTCCTCTCGAGACTCCACCCCCTCACGCTCCTCCTCAGCCAATCAGAAGGGAGGGAAACTGCTGCCGCCGCGCACCGCCTCTCCAGGAAGTGCTTCGTCTTCATCATCTTCAGCGTCCAGAACGACCAATAAGAGCGGATCGGCGGTGAGGAGCGGCGGTGGCATCCCGAGGAGCGAGTCGGCGTCTCGAGTCGGAGGATCGACGGCGGCGAAGAAAGCGAAGGCGGAGTCTGAGAAGCCGCCGGCGCTCGTCAGACAGTCGACTTTCATCAAAGAGGCTCCGAGCCCCACGCTGAAGAGGAAGATGGAGGACGGAGAGACCGCCTCCAGCCCAGAGAGGATTCACGAGAGCCCTGTACGCCCACAGGAAGTGACATCATCATCACGCTTCAGCCGCACCGGCACCTGGAAGCGGGAGAGTAGCAGCAGCGGGGGGGGAGGAGGAGGCGGGTCTAGCGGCGGCGGGAAACACTCGACCTCGTTGCCCCGCGTCGGAACCTGGAAGAGAACGGGAAGCTCCTCCTCCGTCCTGTCAGCATCATCAGAGTCCAGCGAGAAGGGGAGGAGTCAGGAGGGGCAGGAGGGGCGGGGCCAAGAGGACAGGAAGGGCACTTGGAGGAGGGCGAAGAGTGGGGGAGAGGGGCGGGGCTTCAGTGACCGAGCGGAAGACGTTTGGGTTCGATTGGAAGATTGTCCCGTCAACAACCCCCGCTCCCCTAACGGCCCCCCAATCATAAGCCCCGCCCCTTCCTCCTCCGTCATAAGCCCCGCCTCCTCCTCCTCAAAGATCCCGTCCTCCACCTCGTCCTCGTGCTCCAACCTCAACCTGCGGCGCAGCTGCGAGAGTCTGGACGACAAACAGCAACCGCCCCCGCAACCGTCGCTGCAACAGACCCCCCCTCAACAACAACAGACGCCCCCTC
>NW_011354019.1:0-2780 GCF_000735185.1 Notothenia coriiceps | reverse complement strand
GTACTCAGCCCAAAAATCAGAGTCCCGCTGCCTGCATGTGCTGTAACCGAGATACGGAAGACTTACCCTGAACCGGGAGGCCGCTATCAGGGATTTCAATGGCCAAATCTGTAATTTGACATAAATCATGCAGCTGAACTGGTTAAAATGGTTTCACATGATGTAAATAATTTACAAAGTACGTCATTTACAATATTATTTTTGGGAAATTCGTGTACACTGTGACCTGACAGGCTTGAATTACCACAAAACTGAACTACACATCGCTTCACCATCATGAATTGTTAGATAAAAAAAGTTTAGCGAGGTCCGGTTACACATATGTTGAGCGAAAATAGCGGAAGGATACAAAACAAACAATCCAGACGAGGCTGGTGTTTGCCACGTGTGACGTCACACAGCTGGGTTAATGGCTGGCAAGCTTTTTGCTACCGGAGCGGAATAACACGGGAAAGTGGCACGCATTTCATGTTATTTGGGGGGTATTTATGGAAAGAATCATTGATGTTGATATGTCAAATGAAACAGTGGAAAGTGATGAAGCGATTTATTAACACAGAATAACGTTTATTTTGGACATTTCATGGACTTTAAAGATTTAAAATGCAGATATTTTAATGTCATATTACATTTTAAAACTAATCAAGAGCAGTTTGGCATTGAGTCTTTTATCAGCGAGTCAAACACATCTCAAGGGAAAAGTTATGTTTTTTTTTTTGGATTCTACCAACAATCTTAGGCAAATAAAAGTGAAAGTAAATGGTGTAATTGAGGTCATAATGATACATTGAAAGCTGAACAGCAACATAGTTAACACAGAAAACAGCAATAATTACAGAACACAATAATAAATATATGTATACGAGTCTGAAACTTGTTAAAGAAGTCATTCTAACTAAGACATTATACCCGAATAATCAGCCCATGTAATGGAGCACGGTTTCACAAATCTATTTTTGTTATTTAACTGCAGTTTTTTTACTCTCTGAAAAGCTGTTTATACAACTGTACCACATAATAACTTGGCAATAAAGTGAAAGACTAAAAAGCAAAAGAAAGAAACTCCTCTGAAAATTCTCTACACATCGGAAATGTTGGCTGAGTCACCTCCTGCTATTCTAGTCTGCAGAGACTATTACTGAACATCTTGGCAGAATGGCTGATCCATGTCACTTACAGTCATGGTGCCTCTGCGTCAATCACTGCATCCAACATGATCTGAATCGTATTTGTCCGTAAGCAGCGCTGATATTCACAAAGGATGCACACAGCTGTTTGACTCTGAATGAGGGGGAAATATAAACTGTGTCATCAATAACCATCTGCAGCTAATTCAGATCCCCATTATCATTGGACACTTTATGCAAGTATGATATCCTCAGTTGGTAGTACTGCTTGTGGGTCTTCAGATTACTTTAAGGCTCAAGCCCCGCCACCAATCATACATTTTTGTTTTACACCTTTAAGAACCTTATGATTTAAATAAGGGTATAAAAGTGGACGTACTGGGCACTTCATTGGGTCTTGGAAGGGGCAGGTGGATGAGGTGTCCCTTGCATTGTGCTCCCAAAACAGCTGGGAATACTGGTGTGGGAAGAAAGACCCCTGGACTGGCCGGCTGAAGCGTCTGGACCTCTTCCCTGACACTTGATAGTGCTAGACAAAAATAGTTCTGACAGGTTCAAAATAATTAACAGGAGGTAATCAAAGTACCATGCAAAGGTACTTTATTTTGTCAATGACAGAAAACAAAATCCGAAGAGACCTAGGATTATACTGCTATGCAACAGTTGTATTAGCATAGTTAAAGCTAAAGCACCCTTGTTCCCTATTGGTTGACTTTGGTGAAAGACTATCTTACACTTCCCATTTTCTTTGATTTACAATATTTTCGCATATATTTTCTCATTATGTCCATGATTAAGTTATTGCTAACTTGAACGAAACTTGAACTATCATGTGGGAGGGGGATTTTCACTATTTGTACGTTTCCTCCTGTAGCTTTGCACTCCAATAACTTCCTAGAATGTGACGGAAAGTTTAACCTGAATACCTAAAAGGAACCCATCGCTTAACCTTGACACGCTTATATCTGCAGTTTGTTAAGTGTGGAATTGGCACTGCATTATTTTGGTGGTGATTCTGGTCACGTCAGAACAATGGTGTTGATCAAATGTCATTCCAGCTGATGCTTTTATGTAAAGATCTTGATAATGTTGTTCCAGGTGCATGCTGTAGGTGGCTATGCTATGTTACAGGTGTACAAGTTATATTTCTAGAGATACTGGAAGAGTGGGACTGAATTGGGAAAGTATCCTGGAAATAAGTGTGAGAAACTAACCATTAATAAGAAATCAACAGAAGAAATAATAATAGTGAACTTCCACAACATTGATCATGAGATACTGGAATTAGAACTGGCATGTTTTCCAGTCAGCTAGTTGCAATTAGTTGCAAAAAAGGAAAGTACTTATTAAAAAGCTCAGGTTAATAATGTTTTTAAATCCTTTTTTCCCTTATGTTTTTAAAGTACTCTTAAAATCTGAAAAACAATAAATGAATAAAATGTTCTGATTAAACAGTGTGTCACTATACACCCAGGTGAAAATAGCCACTTTCTCAATGGCAACTACTGACACCTGGGTGCAAATAGCATTGTTGGATACAGATATCTGGGTGCAAATCAGACTTGGTCTACTCGCGCACTGATGGACAGAATTGGGAACGTGTCCTGGAAATAAGTGTGAGAAACTAACCGCCAAGGCACACGAGGGGATAGG
>NW_011354018.1:0-2454 GCF_000735185.1 Notothenia coriiceps | reverse complement strand
CTACGGCTCCCAGAGTTTCTAAATGTGACTGCAGACCCAATGCAGATTTTACTAACTGCACGGGTCGTGCTGAAGAGCGGTCTAACTTTGGGTTTAGAACACAATTCATGTCTCCCGCATAGACTGTATATATAAAGGCAGGGGTAGACATTAAGGGTAAAATGCCACTGGCCCTCCGGGCCGGTGGAATTGTATTATCACTGGCCCCACCATTGTAACCACTGGCCCAGAGCATTCGTCCAAAAAAAATCGACTAATAATGAAGAAAATTAAAACATTTGTTGCAATAGTAATTTATGCACTAGCTACATTACTACTTGTACTACAACATTTGAATCATCAGTTCTTCCTCATTTTCCTCAATTTTTCATATTTGGTTTATTAAAATAATAATATTGTGGTCATTGTTAAAAAATGTCTGCTATTATTATGAGTATTATTATTTGTATAATGCGCTTTCTTCCTTCCTGTCATTAGGAGTTAGAAATGTAATGGCTATGTAATAGATTAGATTACAACCTTCATTATCCTAAACTGCTGGGACATTTCCCTATAGCCAATACCTTTTGTATTTTCTACTCTTCACTTACTTGTCAGCATAGGTCGGCATTGATGTACAGAGCCGACAGAAGACCTTGTTTATATTGACATCATATTGAGAGGTGCAGCCAGTGACGCGTCATAAAACCAGGAAGTAAGCCGCTGGTTCCCTCGTCAAAAAAGCAATGGGATTTCTCCACAGGGTTTTGGAAAATAGCTGGAAATAAGGTCTGTGGAAAACAAACCTGTTAGATAAATGCACGTTTTGTTCAGCCGGATAATCTCCACATGTCTACCCTGCTTTTATAATTTTCGAATCATAAATCTAATCGATAGATTAGATTATAAAAGGGTTTTAGGACGCGTCACTCACTGCACCACTAGAAGCCAACTCCATCGATCAAGCTGGCTGAAACGTTCTCTCCCTCTTCTTCTCATGCTCACTGTCACTCTCCTTTAACTCCTCCGGTGACTTTCTTTTATTTGAAGATAGTTTTTTGCCAGACGCTTTGCCGGTTACCGCTGGTATTAAAAACATTTTGGCGAATGGTTAGGTGGCGCGATACTGTAGTGAAGGAGCGCGCTCACGGGAGCCTGCTACAAAAAGATGTCATGTTTACGCCATCTAGCTCAATGAATCAGAGTTGCACGCAAGATACTGTAAGCTATTTTGTCGAGTTGCCTCTTAATGAATGCTCTTTAATATTTAGTTCATTCTTTCATTTGAACATCAGGGAATGAGTTGTAAGGAACTGACCGATAAGGGCTCCATGCGGAAGAACAGAACCAGGATATAGTAAAGTTTGGACACATTGGTCGGTAGAAATCTGGCCCAACATGTTCAATGGTCAGGTGTTTAATTAATAACTGCAATCAAAGCTTTAAACTGTAAGTTACATCCTTCTGAGTCAAGAAGCTCTTACAAAGGAGAGTATGAGAATGGCCTGCTGTGAATCCTGCTGATCTATTCATTTTAGGCTCAACACATTAGTCCAACAATATAAGAATCTTCCAGGACCATAGAACATTTTACAGGAAAAGGATTTTATCTAACATGGATTTGTCCTTCAGTTTGCATTATCAAGGGTGTCCATAGTTAGTTCACTGCATACGACAGCCCCAAATCTGTCTTCCAGAGGCTAACATGGGTTGCCTGCCCTGTTACTATATCTAAATATCCCTTTACAGGCATGCTTTATGCTAATACAATGCACTATAAATGTGTTATTTTTGCCTAATATCTAAATGGATTCTTCATGCTTGGATGTCCATGGAGTTGTTTAGATTTGGTATGACTGAAAGCTTCTATGATTCTTGTCTTAAGGCGAGACACGGCAGGCAAAAACATCGTTTTTCAAGCACTGGTCAATTTTGAGATTTTGTGCTATTTTGATTCTATAACATGTTTTCTTTCAGGCTTTTGGAAGGAAAACATACAAAATACACATTTAAGTGTTTATTTGACTATAGTTTGTCTATTTGCGTCAGTAGATTTCTCCTAAATTCACCAAAAGTTAGCTTTCTAACGTAACATAAAGTACCGCGACCGCTGTGTGCACCATGTCAACAGAGATATCGTTAGAAAGCTGTGTCTCTCCTGCACAATCTCATCGGATCCAAATATGGTCATTTCCTTTGTATCAGCAACCAATCGTGAAAGCACAAAGAGGTCTTAAACCAAGAAACGAAATCTCATTGGCTGGTGTCAATTTCAGACAACGTGATTCGTTCAGATGCGTCACGTGGTGTGCTAAAACACTTCCTGGTTAGCTTTCCGCTAGAAATGTAAATCTCAAAATGGCAAAAGAACGGCGAAAAAAAAAAGTTTACAGAGAAGATGACAACAGTTATCCCTTGCACGAAGCAAGATTATACAAAAAACAAATGACCCCGAACATGAAATACCTTCACGGA
>NW_011354017.1:0-2193 GCF_000735185.1 Notothenia coriiceps | reverse complement strand
CCTCAAATTATAATACACATTCATATAGTACTAAAGGACAGGTAGACACAGAATCGTATGTGCATCGTGTGTGTGTGTGTGTGTGTAACACATGGTGCATTTGTGCTAATGCCTTTTAGCCTCTGACTGTTATCGTATTCCCTGTTTATCAAACGGTCAAAGCACTTTGATCTGCATCCTCTGTGCATTAACAGTGATGCACACATAGAGATGTATTATTAATATTGTTTGAGAGGGTTTCTGAAACAATAACAACAGAGCAAACAAAAGGCTCAAATGTAACCATGTGCGACCTAGAAAACAGTGCGAATGCTCATTACTATATTAAGTTATTGTATTAATTATTACTATTATGTTATTTTATTATTGCACATTTTGTTTAAGCAAGTCAGTGACGTTTGAGGGTCTAAAATCGTGATTTTAACTGCAGGTACAAAGTGTTGATCAACTATCAACAGTCACGACATTAGCATGCTGCTAAGCTAACAGCACAACAGAGGATCTCGCAGTTCACGTTGTCCCTTTTAATCGATAAATAATGTGTTAAGAAGCTAAACAGTGAGCTGTGATATACGTCATAATGCTATTTAACTAAATAAGCAGTTTAAGATTGAGATTAACACCACCTTATATTACATATTTAGCTTTAACAACATGAGATATGGTAAGCTAACGGTAGAAGATCAAAGTCTCGCGATAGCTCGAGAGGAATAAGCTTTCCATAGCAAAGCTCTTGAAAGCGCGAATTGATTTTTCATCAATAAGAAAGTCTTTCTATTTGCAAATACAGAATAAATTAGGAATATTAATCAAGAACTACATCACTACTCACCAGCTTGCGTGTTAGGTCCGGTTACAGTATGCAACCACTTATATTTAAATTTATAAAATCCTCCTGTTCTTCGCAACCTGCTCCTCTCACTCCGCCTGCTTCAAGTGACGTTCAGTTCTGAGTGACGCTCGTTTCGACCAATCACAGGACAGGAAATGGAAACGTCGATTTCAAGACGCATTCAAGTGACCCGTATGAACACGAAAATAACACCATTTGTATTTGTTTACGGATAAATAAGTCGACAGTACGGATTTCAGTAAGATTTTAATAATTTAAACACTATTATTTCCATATATTCTATATTGATAGTTCTTCACCATTACTAAATGTTATTTTTAATTACAAATAAAATCCGCGTTTGTTCGGAGGTTTGCTTGTTTCCCAGATTTCCGATTATTATGAACTCAACCTTCTAATGTTTTAAAAGTGAAAACAACACCCAACATATTAAAAAGTTTAGTTTAGTTTAATAGGTATTTGTTTGTATTCTCTTTTATTATATTACATTATATTTTCATACTGTCTACTATATCTACTTACATACAACATTTTATAAAAATACACGAAAAAATATGCATATTTCAGCCACTTGTTTTATTAAAATATGTACTAAAATACAAATATTTGTAATGTCTCATTGCTTATTCTCGCAGGAACTCAATTTAACAGCAAGACTTAACTCTCTTGGGATTGTGTATGTTTAGTGACAGGCCACTTGAGGGCAGTGTGATTTTCTAAATGCGTCACCAAACATCCCTGCTTCAGTTTAGAGAATAAACCTGGTTTCATGTGTAGTGTTAGCCTATATTCCCTGCACAAAAGAGCTATTAAATGATCTTATTTATTATGCCAACATGCAGTAAGGATGACTTACTTAACTGTGCAATAAAAAAGACAAAAGACAAGTTAGCACAACAATCAAATAAATAAATAAGACAGAAAGACTAATATAAGACGTATAGCTGATTAAAAGCTCAATGGAAAACACACATCTATACAGACAATCCAAAACGAATAAAAAACAAGATTTAAAGTTACTTAAACGTAGTGTTACTTAAACTTACTGTCACTATTACTTTATTTTCTGAGGAAGCTGAGATGCTTCCACGTGTGCAGCAAGATGCTGGAGATCAACTAGTCTGTTGTGGCTAGTGCACTCTTCTTTGCTGCGGTCTGCTGGGGGGGGGCAGCAGAGCCGGTCACACCAGCAGGATCAATAAACTGATCAGGAAAGCTGGGTCTGTCATCGGCATCAAGCTGGACCCCTGTGAAGCTGGTGGAGAGGAGGACACTGGCTGTTGTCCATCATGGATAACCCCACCCATCCTCTCCACCTGCAGCTAGACAGACAGATAATC
>NW_011354016.1:0-1852 GCF_000735185.1 Notothenia coriiceps | reverse complement strand
CGCGCGCTCCACACACACACACACACACACACACACACACACACACACACACACACACACACACACACACACACACACACACACACAGCAGTGTTTATATAACCCACATACAGACGCAGTGAGTGAAAGTGAAGCGTCAGTCTCAGCCTGAGAGCTAAACTAAACATGTTGTTAGATTTCATCATTTTTTCCATCTTCTCTGAAAACACTCATCGTGTTGTTCTGTGGAAACTCCTTCAGTTTCATCTGTCTCTCTCCAGCAGGACTACGCTTCTTTTAATCACAATTTAGGTTCCTTAACACGAAAGAGGGAGATTTTATTCTGTACCTGAAAGTGGTATATTCTTACTTAGCCCGCTGACATGGCTAATTCAAATGATTGTACAGATAACAGTCCTGTTTGCATGCAGCCGAGCAGAATCCACTTCACTACAAACGGCCCCATCACATAACATATGTCCTCCTGCTAACCCTTAGCATCTTCGGTACCACTTTACAATAAGACTACCCTTATAAAGGATTCATAAAGGGTTATTAATTAGGTTGTAAACACTTTATTAATCATTAAGAACCATTTATAAACCAGCTCTAACATAGTTTTCATACATCAACACAGGCTCACTATTTGGCAAGATGACTAAGCCTTATATCGGCTACTTAGCGACAATCAACTCAGTGAGCAACAGATACCAAGGATGCTAGCTGATGAAGGAGACGAAGTAAGCTAGGTGGCCAACATAAGGCTTAGCAGTAAAGATACATGTGGGCTCACTATTTGGCAAGCAACCGGTCACAGTCGCCCTGTTTATCTCATGTCTTATAAAAGCTTATGATTTATAAAGTGTTCACAACCTAATTAATAAACAAATTACAAACTATTCGTAAACCCGTTATAAGGGTAGTCTTGTTGTAAAGTGGTACCGCATCTTCTTTCCCAAACCTCTGGAGGAACACAGGGATTTGAGCCTTTCAGACCATTTACATGCACTGACCTCTAGAACACACTACTGGAGAGGAACACCACAGAGAGAGGAATAGAACCTTTTAAGGTCTTTACAAACTCTACACTGAACAAGAAACTCTTATCTATAAATTACTTTGTTACTTTGTTACTTTGTACCATGCAGACTTTTTATGACTTTTTTTACCAGGACTTTGAGATTTTCTGAAAAATGTTGAGATTTGGAGTAAAAAGTAAAAGTGTAGAGATTTGGAGAAAAGGGTCATTTTCATGAAAAAATAGACATTTTGAGATTTGAGAAAAAAATGTATGACTCTTTAATGACTTATATCAGGATTTGGGGATTATCTGAAAAAAGTAAACATTTCCTATTTTCAGAAAAAAGTCAAAATGTATATTTTTGGAAAAAAGTCTGAATTTTTTGATTTTCAGAAAAAAGACTGAATATTTTTGATTTTCTGAAAAGTCTGAATTCTGAGATTGTCATACTGCCCAGTCTGCTCTGATTGGTTAGCTGGACGGCTCTGTTGTGATTGGTCAACCACTTAGAGATGTCCCGCACCCTTAGCCTATCACGTACAATGTGTTGGAGCGCTAGTGAAAAAAATGGTCCAATGGAGGGACATCTGGGGGACGCTTGGGGGACTGTGTAGGAGAGAAGCTCCCTCTTGAGGCAACACAGAGATTGTTAGCCTAGCTTAGCACAGACTGTTAGCGCTCACCTCTCAGTTTCAGCTGCAGCTCCTGGATGAGCTCCTGCTGTTGGGGCAGGAGAGGGGCGGGGGGCCCCGGAGGCCCCTGGGGGCCCGGGGGTCCTGGAGGGCCGGGGAGACCGTGCTGCAAGGACAGAAGATTCAGGACAGTGTAGAATTGGCAATGAAACTCTTCTGA
>NW_011354015.1:0-4899 GCF_000735185.1 Notothenia coriiceps | reverse complement strand
GGGGGGGGGGGAAAGAGATGTAATACGGTTTCCTGATAAAGCTGTGGAGAGTATGGAACGAACGCTAGCTCCGGTCCTTTTTACTGTGGACTCGATGTCCTGACAGGCTGGCATTTGTGCAACCTGCACAAACACAATACTGCACCATGATTACGAATGGTGAAATACAATGTAAAACTACCGAAAAATACCAGCTCACTAAAACACAACCGCTCAACTCAACGCAACTACTAACTATACCCGCGGTCAGAGAGCGGAGATGTTTACCCTTTGTGATGTAATATGACGCGTTTGACGTATAACCTTAAAAAAAAGCCGTTTTTAAGAGCAGAGCTCAAAATTGCTCCTTTCCCTCTGAATTCCTGCCCTTATGTCTCGTAAAACACATCAAATCCTACATTCACTTTTTTTATTGTAATTTTCAAGCAAGTTTAAGCATAAATGTAGAAAAAAAAACAACCTGCAAAATGCTCTTTAATACATATATAAAATATCTGTTAATACAGTCCAGTCCAGTCGGTGTAATCCTATATTTATTTGATTGTTTAAGTTTTCTAATCATTAAAAATGCTTTGAGAAAATTCAGAAATTAAAAGTTGAATAATAATATTATTATATAATATTATAAAATACAAATAATAAAAAAACAACTTCAGAATAAACTATAACTTAATTATCAAATGTCATTTGGAATGATACAAACTGCACATTAGGGAAATGTTAACCTGCAACACCCGTACTGCAATACATGGTGCCCTCCCTCTGAAGGTGTTTACCGGTACATATCATTTAGCTGACGCTTTTATCCAAAGTGATTACAAGTGCAATTAACCATGAAGATACAAACTCAAAAAAGCAAGAATCCTGTATGTACCATAACTTAACCTTTCTAAGTGCTATCTGTTTTGTTTGAATTTTTGGCCAAGGTGCAGTGGAAACGGGCAGGTCTTCAGTCCGCGACAGAACTGTAGAACTGTTGGAATGCAGTAGTTGCATTAGTAACAATCCAAAACAGGCCCAACTGCTCAGTTATAATTCAGACAGTAAGTTGGTGGTTATCAGGACATCTGTGAGCTGCTTTTGTGTGTAGTGGACCAATGTTGGTGACAAACTGCCATTGTAACATTGAGACAACAAATAATGAATTGCATGCTTTTCCCCCGCTGATTTGTCGGAACTAGTGTTTGGAACGTTTCAATTTCATGGCCTCCTATCTGAGCTTCATTGGGTCGGGAGCAATACCCCTCTGACTGTGAGGTGGATCTCATGAAGAGTTGTTGAGAAAATACAGACGGAGAATTCTTCCATTGAGATAACACCCTTTGACCTTTTTAATGTCCAAACACAACTACAGTATGAGCTTCAATCAAGTGTGAAGTAATTTTTTTGCTTCGTTTGTTGAAGTGTTTCACTGGAAATAATGATGGGACCAACTCACCCAGCAAACAAACAGTTACCTTATCACAGCACAATCTAACTGTTGTTTAAAACAGTGTAGTTTTTTACCAAAGTAGACATTCAGATTTTCATATGAACATGTTGCAGAAATGTGTTTTTGGCTCAGTCTGTCGAGGAATACCAGGCTGTTGGACACATCTTGCATTAGGTTTTTTTTTTGTTCATGATATGTGAACATTTTTTCAATAAATAAATAAAATGTATTTGCTAAATGTGGTATAAGTAAAGCAGGGGTGGGGAACCTTTTTCCTGTCAAGGGCCATTTACATTTTTTCAACATCCTCCGAGGGCCATACAAATTATTGACCTCTGCTTAAAAATACTAAAATCACAGCCCTTTCATTTCACCTTTCTTTCATGCTGTGCAAAGAAAAAGCAACCTCTTAATCCAGATATCTTACCATGACTCGCATATGCATTCACGTGCACGGTTGTGGCATGACCACCAAAACAGAAAGATATGGACACAAGATGTGTGCTAATGTATTTAGTTTCCTATCCATGTGGACATGATTTAAGTGGGGGAGGACCTAACCTCCTCTAGGGGGGTCCGGGGGCATGCTCCCCCGGGATTTTTTTTTAAATATTGAAGTTAAAAGCATCAATCTGGTGCACTTAGAGAGCAACATTAGGAGATCTATGGATACATCTCTCAACACCCAGATGAAACAGAACTGTAAACAGATTTACTTTTTCTTTATGGATATTTTACAAATCACTCCCCTTTCAAACTGTATTCTTGTTTATTAATAACAACTTTTTACTGTCATATAGTATTTTATACCTGTTTACTTTATTCTTTTATTTTTTTATAACTATAATGATCATATAAAGATGTGCCTTTACCTCACTGGTTGTAGAAAAAGCTTCGTATATTCGTTAGCATAGCTAGCTAACCAGATGCTAATAACAACAAAGTTATTGACTGTATGACAGATGAACAGATCGCCACTGGGCTTACCACTAAAAACACAGCCACGCAAAAACTGCGGCATGTGTACGACTCCTTATGGGTACTGCAATTTCTGAAGTACCTGAGCGGCGTTCTGGTGCTCTGTCAGAACTGCACCCCTGTCAGACGAGACATATACCACGTGATGACACGTTAGGCTCGTGTTGTGTTCAAGGACCCTGACCTTGGCTAGGAAAAACAGGCACTCGCTTGTTTATTCTTTTTATTTTTTGCGTGTGTTTATAAATTACCTCGAGGGTAACAAATGGTCTGCCGGTCTGTATACGGCCCGGAGGCCGGAGGTTCGCCACCCCTAAAGTAAAGGAAGGTAGACCCATAATACATTTAATATGCAACAAACTATTAGTACAACAATCTCATGTTTATCTTCGAGCATTTCCATTAATCCCAAACGCTGTTCCTCCCTCCAGAGACAGAGGACGGTGTACAGGCTGACGCTGGTGAAGGCCTGGAATGTGGAGGAGATGCAGGCGTACTCGGAGCTCATTTCTTTAGGGCAGCCGGACTTCATTGAGGTCAAGGTAGGGTTCATCAGTATTTGATTTATATTTGCATGTGTTCTGTCTTTCTTTACTCGGCTAATGTCTTGTTTATCATTATTGTATTGTATTGTTTATCAAATAAACAAAGTTCCAAGGACACTTAGCCTACGAGGCGATTTGGAGCTATGACTCTCTTACAAAGCGCTTTAATGAATACCATGTACTCACGGGTACGTTTTAAGGTACGTCTTGAGAGTTTTATTCATGTAAATTCCCTAGATTCCTTGGCCGTCCACTAGCGACTTAAAACACTTTAAACTGCATATAATAAATAAATACAAGTACAAATGCCATCAGGCGTGCGGACGCGTCCAGTCAAAAACGTTGTCAAAAACAGTCAATTCAATCTCTTGGACCTGCGCACTATAGTGTGTTTTACAGAAGGAAACTAGCTGGTAAAGATTCATAAACCTTGCACAGTCGAGAAATATACAAAACTATACAACAACTGTGTAATTATAACTCGATATTATCAAATGTTTTTTAATTAATTTCAAAGAATATACAACTGTCTTATCAACCATAAATATTTGCCATGAATAGTATTACGCCAACAAGGAAAAAGCACAAAAGAAGCAAAGAGGTCAAAAGACACAGAAAGCGGGTGACAATACAATTATATTTGTATCTATATTGCATGTAATGGATTAATTTAGTAGCTGTGTAATAAACAACCATAAAATCTCTTCATTGTGAGCCGACATGAAGCTGAGGGGTTTTGGTCGGGGATTTTTTCTCATTAATGATCGTTATTTATCTGTCAGTGTATATGGTTTTACATGATTTAATGCGTTTCTGAAGTATACCACCATAATAGCACATTTGCTCCTCATTAATTCGTTTTCTGAAAGTAAACAGGCCAGTTTTTACAGAAAATAATAATCTTTAAGAAAAATCTTCATACGTCTTATATCTGAACAAATATTCACATATATTCACATTCACACATCATATGCAATCAATTAAGTCTAGTTATGACAACATGGGACTGGCTTTTCTCCAACATACAGTTTAACTGTAGAATAACATGGAAACCTTTCACTTTCAACAGCCCTAGAAACACTTAACGAGCTTACGAAATGAAGGACAATACTGTTCTTATTACGATAATATATATACTATTATTAATGGGAAATCATGTCATTCATGACAATATGCCCGCTGTATTTATAAATCGTGGTTTATTACAACTTTCCATGCTCGCTTCCGATATTACACGACCGCTCCGAACGAAACAGCTTTCGCCGGTTAGTGACGTCACGCACATCACGAGTAGAACACTTGTTGAATAATACACTACCTATATGGCTGATGTCGGACTCTGGAGACAGAATCGAGTGACAGTGAGTTGTCAATAGACTCGGTGCACTTTCAAGAAGAGGAGGATTTTATTGAAGAGGATGCCGGTGTGGTGGAATCAGATCATGCGGGTGAGTCTAACGTGGTGGAACCATACCAGTATGAGCCACAGTATTCAAGTAGCGGTAGAGATACAGACGGGAGCGAACTAGGGGGGTGATGATCCTGGATTTGGCGGAGATCCGATGCGGTAACAGAACACAGACTGGTATACATTTGACTTTAATTCATAAAGATTCTCAATAAATAGTAAATCAATAATAATATATCGTATAGCAGGCACACTTGGCTCAGGCAACAGAACAGAGACTGGTATATACATTTGACTATAATTCATAGAGATTCTCAAAAAATAGTAAATAAATAATAATGACTGCTGAAAAAAACAGCTTAGATAAATGTAGCTGGTCAGGCTGTAAATTGACCAGCCAGTAGATATTAGGCTGGAATGGTTGGCTGGAGAGGGGTTTTGGACACTTTAGCTGGCCAGGATGGCTGGTTTATCCATCTATCACCAGCTTATGTTCCTTAAGGTCTTAAGGTCCCTCACCTTTGCTGCTGTTTCTC
>NW_011354014.1:0-7429 GCF_000735185.1 Notothenia coriiceps | reverse complement strand
AGCAGTCAGGAGGATGTTGGTTCAGAGGGGGGAGGGGCGGGTTTAAGGATAAGCAGAGTTGAAGAGGTGGGTTTTGAGACGGGACTGGAACAGGGTGAGGGAATCAGACTCACGGAGGTCTTGGGGGAGGGAGTTCCAGAGCTTCGGGGCTGCCACAGAGAAGGCTCTGTCCCCGAAGCTCCGGAGTTTGGCCTTGGGGATTGAGAGCAAACCGGCTGAGGTGGATCTGAGGGACTGGGGTGGTTGGTAGAGGATGAGGAGGTCAGTGAGGTAGGGGGGGGCCAGATGGTGGAGGGCTTTATAGGTGAGGACCAGGAGTTTCTAGTGAATGCGGTGTGAGACGGGAAGCCAGTGGAGTTCTTTGAGGACCGGGGTGATGTGATGCCATGATTTGGTGTGGGTGAGGAGTCTGGCGGCTGCGTTCTGGACACGCTGGAGTCTGTTGAGGGATGTTGTGCTGATGCCGAAGAGGAGTGAGTTGCAATATTCAAGGCGGGAGGAGATGAAGGCGTGAATGAGTCGCTCAGCTGCGGGGCGGGTGAGAGAGGGACGGAGTTTGGCGATATTGCGGAGGTGGAAAAATTAGGTTTTTACAACTTGGCGGATGTGGGGGTCGAGGGAGAGGGTGGGGTCGAATATCACGCCAAGGTTGCGTGCCTGGGTGGAGGGGGAAACAGGGGTGAATACAACTCTTTGATGCAGGCAATGGAAAAACATGCATTGGATAAAAGTCAATGTTCCTTAAACAAGTTATTTTTCACCTAAAAACATCATAATGCTCACGTTGTATTTTTCCTTCAGTTGCATTCTAAGTACAGTACATTCATTTCAGGTTGGGAAAGACAGAATGTTCCCAGAACGGACATGATGAACTTGCAAACACCTGTATGATGGCAGCCAGGCTGTCTAATGCTGAACCAAACAGTATGGGATATTTTCTAAAAGCTATCACTGTTGCTAGCCTTACATGTTGACTGTCACACAGGGAGAACTCCAGCATATCCAGACGGCAAGTGCGACCCGACTGTCTCCATTTCCTTTGACATGAGAAAGGTATATCAGAATATCTATGAAAAATAACATGAATAGAATGTACAGCACACGTTTTTCAAATGTGATTCATGCTGTGTTTTAGAACTCAACGTTCACAGATGAGGTATTTTACAGCTTTGCGCAGGTTTAAAGTCACAATCTCTGCAATTATAAAAAATCGCTGACCACCCGCAGGCCTTTCAATATAGCCTATAGAATCCACCAAGTCTGGTATAGAAGGCTCTTCTAAGAGACCTATAATTTTTCTTCTTTAAGAATAAAGTGCTAGCCTTTGTCTTGCATGGGAGTCAGTGGTGTGGAGTTAGCAATGTTCTGGAGCACATGCAGGCCTAAAGCCACAAATGGAGAGAGGTACACATTCATCAAGACACACCCTCAAACACATTCACAATCCCACACACACAATTACTCCTTCACCCTCCAAGCAACGATTGAGTTGCATAGATTCAGACTCTAATTTAATGTAATTTCATTTATCACTCTGAATTAGATTTCATGTTGCTATTAAATAATTTAAATCCCCGGGAAAGCAATCTTGGCTTTCATCTGAGTATCAAGGAACACTGGAAGATGACCAGAGGTAGTACAGTGGCCATGACTTACTTTGCAGTCAGGCATGGGTGGCGTGTTGAAACAGGAGAAATTGTGCACCATGTTACTGCTGTACTCCAGGAAGAAGGAAATGTATCCAGTGGGTGAAACTTCGGAGATCATTTCTTTGTCATTAGTTTAGATACTATACAAACTCACTTTATTCTGAACACAAATCAACGAAAGGAATTGTGATGATGTTGTCTTGATCTTTGGTAATGTTTCACTAAGAGGAATCTTCTCTTTTCGAGGAACACCCTGATCACATTCAATTACAGAAGTGTTTCATCGAAACGGCATTCTGATCTTTTAGCCGTTGAACAGTTGGGCTAAAGGCCTAGCTCGGGGGGCAACAGCATAGCGAACAATCACTTGTCTTTCACTTTTCCCCTTTCCCTGACCTTGCATTCTCCAACTGAGGACCACCACTGCCCATTTAGCTCAAATTGGCTTTGTTTATTTAATGGAGACAGAAAGAATGCTAAATAGGAAATACGGTGAAGAATGATTACGCATTCAAAGTCTATGCTGTTCTCTGTTTGTTTAGTGTGTTTGACAGATTGATATGTATTAACAGAGTGAATGTCATTACATTTAAGTAGACCTCAGCAGTTCAGCAGATTTATGGTCCAATAGGCACCTGATTGATGGTCTACTGTGGGCTTGTCATCACAACACATTCATAGATATAGCAGGAATTTGCCCGTTCAAGGACGACAGTAGACTTTGAGATTCCGTGTTATTATTTATTCTTCATATAGTCCTAATGATGGTGACGTTTTTGGCAAACTTTTGAAAACACTTCCGATTCAAGCCGTCTCTTATGAGAGAGAAAAACTTGACATTTTTGAACACATATAGTATGAGGTTGCTTGTATGGTCGTTCAGAATTTAAAATGATAAATTCCACTCTGAGGGATTGTGACCCTGTTATCTGTTTGTTGAGTACTGAGCGACAATGTTGGATAGATGGATGGATGGTGCATTTGGCACTCTTTATTATTAAGCATAGGAACCACTTAGTCATGCTTAAATAATGCTTTGAAATAATAAATTACAAAATGCAAATAAGGAGAAGATTATTCAGTGTTTATGGGTGGCATTTAATTTTAATTGGTTCATTATTTCAGAAAATTACCTTTTTAAACTCTCCTGACTGCCACAGCTGTGCTTTTTGCCGTGTCGTGAGCAGTGAAGGCTACAGGTCGAGAACATCCCTTTCTACAAACCAGACACCTGTGTACAAAGTATCAGACCGTGTGAATTCGGAAATAAATTGAACCATTGGAAAAAAGGCACTGGATTATTATTACCTGCAAATCATAAATATTGAATTGAACCTATAGATTGCTGAAATGTAGTAGCCTACAGAATATATTTTAACATATTTTTATTGTTACCTTTCAGTGTCTAACTGGCATCCCAAGTACAATTCCATTTAGACCAATGGATACAAAAGCCCCTTCGAAGCAAGTCAGGAAAAATGTGATCTAAATAGTTTTGTCTCGTGTTTATTGCTAAGAAACAGGTTAGAACACATACAGTATTTGGCCATGATAATCTCTTACAGTTTGATACAAAGAGAGAAAACCATTTAGTTAAGAGTGAATGGATCACCAGGATTTCCTTCTCTCTTCCCTTTCAGGGCTTTTGGAAATTGAAGCTTATTCTCTCTTAATCTTTTCTATACTAATAACATTCAATGTATAGCACTTAACAACCCTTACTATTGTCAATTTAAGATTATCTTTAGACAAAGAGTCACCTTTTGTCCAGCCATTGGACTAATTATATGCATCTCTTATATTCAAAGACATTTTCATTTTTGAAATACAATTGAGCTGATCCAAGCGTACAAGTTGCTTATAGGATAATTATTCTAACAAGTACAGTAGTAATCCAAAACTACATTTACAATTGACTGCCTTTTTCTTTAAAATAGTTTAATGTAATGGTTTTCTGCCCACAAATTACACAAACTGTTCAGTATGGCAACCAGATTGAAAGGCCACTTAAAGTAATATGGCTACCTAATAACCTTTTCGACAAGAAGGAAGTTGAAATAAAACAATGGATTTGAAGACCCATACTGAAATCAATACATTGTAAAATGTCTCACACTGGCTTCATGTTCAGTATTACAAATCAGTACCTTGTTGATGACCTTTGTTCTAATCCTCTGGCTTTCTTTGACATTGTTTTATGAAATGAACCCAAAGCTGAGTGGCCTTTCATTTACTTCTTTGACATTTCTTCTTTAGTCGGCAGCATGACATGCAGAGTCGAGAACAACAGGGGGTCAGAAGAAGAAGTCAGTGTCACACGGCAGAGGTTAGGAGATGGTTTCAAACAAAAGAACATTTCCTTGAATTTAATAACATCAGTAATACATGCTTGGTGGTCTTCACAAGATACAAATACAGGTTCTTTGAAAAATGCATATCAAACAGCCTTTCTGGGATCATCTGCTATCATCAGCAACAAGGGCAAAATGAACTCTGGACTGCTGCTCTGAAACATCATCTGTTCTACAGCATAGAGCCACTGCTATAAAATGTCAATGCGCCCTCATAGATGACTGGTTTTAATCAGGATAAGGCTTGATCCAGATATAAAGTGCCCCTCCTTATCTGCCATGACAGTTGTCTCTTGTTCTATCACACACAAAGTACAGTCGCACACCACAACATTCACAGGACTCCCTGCTGGCATCAATAGCAGCAGGATTTTCGAACGGGATTTCACTGGTCTCAGGCTTGTGAGCACTGATCCCTGATGCAACGCTCTCTTATCTGACAAGTGTGTGAGAGTGTTTTTTTTAACTGTTACTGTGTTAATGTGTATGTATTTGACGGTGTGTTCATGTCGCTGGATGACTACATAGACTCTAGTTATCTAAAATCAAAAAGCATGAGGGCATCAGAGTTTCCGCTACCACTTCACCCCTCCCTCTGTCACGCTTCCCCTCCAGCCATCCTTCTTTCCAGCTATCCATCAATCCACCACTAACACTCCATCACCCCCCTTCATTTCCCCTTATCCTTCATCCACAGCACGGCGCTCAGACTCCTGGGGAGATTATGTCTGCCTGTCAGCGTCGCTGTTCTGATAGGTTGGAGCAGTGTTGCTTTTTTTATCCCCCTTGCACATGTGAAAGCTGACATGATTGGCACTCATCTCAAGTTATGAATGTTGTGCTGTGTGAAGATTCTGTGGGGGAGTCACTTCTTGGTTTTTTGATACAGAGGCAAAGCTCTGCTGACGGCCAAAATGACGAAGGTACGTCAAGCTGTCAACGTGACTTTATCGGTAAATGCAGACATTCTCTTGTCTCTAAAACGTCTTCTCCTGGGAGATGTCTTGTGTTGCTGAGTCATAATGGAAAAAGGTTCAGTACTGCCACATTTGAACTCAAAGGAAATCACACTAAAGGGCCCCTTTCCTCTAGGAATGCAAGAAAACAGAACATCTATTTTAATTTAATTGATTTGGTCCTTATTGGCTTAATTTGCTCAGACTGATTCATGTAATGAGTGGCCGAGGCAAGATTTGAACACAGGCCAAACGTGGGCATGAGTAATTGCAGAAGTTAAAATGTAAACCATTACTACATTCGCTTTACAATCAAGGGACATCTCTTTCTTCATTACCGCAGTGCTGCAGAGACTACAGAGCCATTACATTACTTCTTCCTGATGGCGACTTTCCATTTACATTTTTCATCCAGCAGCCTAATATAAGAAGGCAATACAATTCATATTCCATAAACTCCCTGCAAGTTAAAGTTCAAGAACATTTCAGAGTTGTGTTGTTTACTACCTATTTTGTATAAACATTACACTCTTGACATTTCTGCACCCAAAATGTGATCCTTACTTTTGTTGTAACTATTTTGCTGTTTTCAATATAATTGAATGTACATAGGAAGGGAACAAAATCATTGTGGCATCACCAATTGGTTTGTGGACTAACATTTTGAAGCTTTGAATTTAGCATTTTGGTCTTTACCATCTTATTTTTTGGGTGTTGCTTTCTTTTTCTAGTTTTTTTTAGCCAGAAGCAGCACTCTAATCCATTGCGCCACAGCAGCCTGAATAGCTGAACATGACAATATAGGGGTTTAAAATTACCAGAAAATATAGTGCAAAAGGGTCAAAGTTAACAAAGACAACACCTAAATCAGACAACACCGTGGTTTTATCTATCAACAATTACAAGGTAACTACGCCCTGAAATGTGCACTGATTTATGCTCTATGTTAATCAAATTAGCACTTTAAGGAACATTCTGCTGTATAAAAGAAGACATCAAAGTAGTTATTGCGAGATTAGTTTCACTGGGAAAATGTTTACTAAAGGACTATATCAAGAGAAAACCGTAGGAGATTTTGTCATAGACCTATACACAATCAGACTTAATTCAATCAGACTTATTTTGTCAACTAGTCAAGTTGCCCTATTGAAATAATGTAATCCCTGCATTGGCTTCACAGACGGGAGAATTCCACTTGGAACATTTTTGTAATATATAAGTCAGGAGTTTTTCACCTATTACAATACTAACTAGGGATGCTTCGATCGCCAATTTTGGGGCCGATCGCCGCAAAATCGAGTGGGTGGGGCCTATGGGGATCTTCCATTTAAAGTGATGTTTACATCTCAGTTCACTGGCGCTTCCACAAACAACAACCAACATGATTACATTCAAATGAAGTACATTATTCAAGTTTACATTAACTTTGGATAATAACACGGAAGAGATTTGCAGAAGCGCTCTCTCCCCCTCTCTCTCTTTCCTGACAGCCTGTCATTATCTCATGCAGCTCGCTGATCCAGTAATGAGTGACCCGACAGTGAAGAATAAATATATTTATAACTAGTTTAGCTTGTTCCAGAGGTAGATAATGGCTAAGTGTGTTAGGTCTAACTCTTAGTGTGTGTTTTGCTCCGCTCAGCGGTCTGTCACAGCGGGTGGAGCTGCAGGATTTCTGCTTCACGCACGTTGCATACCGCTATTTTATTGTCATTTTCGGACACCTTAAATTACTGCCAGACTGGTGAAGCCATTTTGGCGAGCTTGTTTTTTCGCGCACAGAGAAAAGTGTCATATTTTACGTCATCATTTTACGTCATGCGATCGGCTCTCGCGATCGGCATTTTTAGAGAGCACCGATCGATCGGCAGAGAGTGAGTGTTGGCCAATATCGATCGGCGGCATCCCTAAAACTAACCATCCATTTTTCTCTGTTACAGTCAGTAGGCTGATGAATTCAGTCACCCTGATACATTTTTTATATATTTTTTAAATACTTAAATATAGGAAACTTCTTAACATCTATGAGCTAAAGTTCAACATATAGACTAGTCTTCCTTTGTAGAGCCCACTGTCCTGACATCTGCTCTTTCTGACTGACAACATAGCTTTCTAGTTCCACAGCAAAGACTGAAGAAGGTTACTTTGTTCAAAAATAGTGGCATTCACTTTTCTGTCATGCTCTGCAGCTTAAGCTAGGCATATACACAACTGTCACAGCTGTCACATTAAAAGCTTGTAGGTTTGGATTCAGTCTTTGGGGATCTTGCAGCACAAATGTGAAACATACTTTATTTTTCACCCTTATTGTGCCAAAGTAGAAGTTGAGAGGGAAGAGCAGCTTGCTTCACTTATTGTGAGAGCTCTCTTTCGTTAAGCGAATGACAACATTGAAGAGGGAAAAGAGAAAGTTTGAATACCAGTGGCGAGCCGTGACTTTTATACCTAGGCCCTCTGACACACCCCCCCCCCC
>NW_011354013.1:0-2347 GCF_000735185.1 Notothenia coriiceps | reverse complement strand
CACTTCTGCTAAGTTTGATGAGGGAAAAAAGGATTTTTTCAAAATTTGAAAAAAAAACCTCGAGAGACAACTGCAGTGCAGAATCGCTGTATAGTTTAAATCTCCTAACAATGTTGTCCATTTTAGACACAGGCTTATTATATTTACAGCCCTTAATAACATTCATTTTCTGGGCTCAATGTGTGTCTTGGCCGTTTTCTAAATTTCCCTTGTTTCCCTTTGTTTATAATATCACCGTTCCAAGCAAACGAGTGCTTTTGTTTTGAAATCAAATCGCTACAATGACCATTAGACCATTTAGTCAGGTAAAAAGCAAAAACGCCTCGCAGACACTCTTCCGTTTACTTGTTTAATAAAAGAAAAATAAATGGTCCGTAGAAACACAGATTGATCTCCCTCCATCATGTTGATTTGAATGCGAAATTCTGAACATGAGCCCGCCCCTCTCGACCTTCTGAGCCAATCACAGCGCGATAATGACCTGCCTTCCGTTTCAACCACACTCCTTCCGTTTCCACTATACTTCCTCTCACACATACATGCATTCTTCTCTTGCATTCATATATTGTCTTTATACATACATACATTCTTCTCTTGCATACATACATTGTCTTCATACATACATACATTATTTATAATATTAAATGTAAACATTGAATGAATGTGCATGAGAGCAAAATGTATAAATATGAGCATTAAAATATATGAATATGAGAACAAAATGTATGAATGTGTGAGTGTAAATATATACGTGTGTGAGAGTGAAAATGTATGTATGTAAAAGGAGAATGTATGTGCGTGAGAGGACCAGTGTGAATTACGTCCTGTACGGCCCCTCATAACAATCAATACTGTATATAGTAAATGTGAGGTAAAGTGTGTCGCCAATTTAACCGGTTAAAACTCAAAGTGGCGATGAGGTCTTAAAATGTATGGAAAGGGTCTTTTAAAAGGTATTCCATTTGACTTCAGGATTCCTCCATATACCCCGTAAGTGAATGTCTCTCCCTCCCCACATCTGTCGAATACTCTTACCCACTAGCTTTGTCTTTCCCTTTTCTTGCCACTCTGAATCTCACTCTGTCAGAGAGCCAGCCCATGGGTTTCTGGCTCCTGTCTGCTGCGCTCAATGTGGAGACTCCTACCCTACCCCTAAGAATTGTGTTAATCTCCTTTTCTCGCTCTCTCTGCCGAGCATTTTACTGTGTATTTCTTTCAATAGCCCATTTTCAATCCTCTCCTCTACATTGGCAACTTCCCCTCCAATGCGGACTCATGTTGCTATTGTCTGTTTGCTCCATTTTCATGGTTACAGTTCTTTACCTTTAACGTTCCTCTGGTTGTCTTTTTCTGCCCCCCTCTTATCTTAAAATATTTGTATCTGTGAGACACACGGCTAGATTAAACTCACTTTACCCGATTTGTTGCAATGATATGTAAGGTATGTTTTCGGTACGGGTTGCATCGACCCAATTTCCCCTCATGATTACGTTTATCCTCTTCAAGAAGGTTTTATTGTCATATGCTCAAAGCTACAGTGTAGAAATGGCAATGCAATTCTTCTGACCTGAGCTCCTCCAACAATGCAACATATATAATAAAATACAAAATAAAAGTAGTGCAAAAAGTCTATATACATGTCAATAGAATATGATATGTACAATAAGAGAATATGAAATTAAATAATGTAAGTTAAGATTAAAATTAAATATGGTTTATTGCGGTGATAACTATTTATATAAATAAGTAGATTTCAACAAGGCAAGGCAATTTGATTTATATAGCACTTTTCAGCACGTGGCGATTCAAAGTGCTTTACAGATTAAAAGCAAAAGACATTTAAGAACAAATACAGCATAAATACATTATTACAAATTTAAAAACAGGCATAAAAAGCAAAGGTAGTGAAATAAATGAAATAATAAACACAGCAGCAGGTACAGAATACATGACTAAAAAGGCATACTGTAGTGTGAGTATGGGCAGCTCAATTAAAAGCAGCGGCAAATAGGTGCGTTTTTAGTCGTGATTTAAAAATAGGAATTGTTTCAGCGGACGTGCACGATTTGGGCAGTTTGGTACAAATTGTTGGGGCATAATAACTAAAAGCTGCTTTTCCATGTTTAGTGGTTATTCTCGGAACAGAGAGCAGACCCGACCCAGAAGACCTGAGACTCCTGGAAAATAGCTCTGACAAGAGACAGATGTACCCATATACAAATGTGCTATGTGTTAATAATATCAGCTTTTCTCTATTTTATTCATTGTATATTTGGAAGGTCAGGTTTTAAATTGGATTTTTAAAACCGGAATAACAATATATTTTCATTACGGACAAAACCCCTCC